>NC_142000.1:20434832-20544832 GCF_049901715.1 Pseudonaja textilis
GAGGCTGTTTACCTTTTGAAACTGGGGCGAACTGATAAAACTGCCATGCGGAGAATGATGGGAGGGAGGAGGATGGGGGGGGGGCTCCTATGGGACCGAAACTCATCTATGGGGGGGTGGGGGCAACAGTAGTTGGCAATCGCTTCCCACCAATGCTGTTTGTTGCCCACGATGACCCACATCTCTGACTTCCTGTGTCACACAACCACGGCAGGGATGAAGTCTGTGCTCTGATGTAGATCCAGGAATGGTTTGGAAGAGGATGGGGGGGGGGGGCTCCCCTTCAGTTTGTTTTATCAACAAAGCCAGGCTGCGGATGGCTCGAACTCCTCTTTCTGCTTCTGCTTCTTCTCCACCCCCCCCCCCTCATTTATTTTTATACTTTCAGGCTCCCCTTTTCTCTCTTGTTTACACCCCAGGGAAGACTCTTCGCTGCCTCCTGTCCACAACTTATAAAAAGTGAGGGGATTGAGGTTCAGACATTCACTCAAGGATTCCGTTCTTTTCAATCAAGTTCATAGAATTCTTTTCCTTTGGGGAAAGGGAAGGGGAGGAAGGGGAAGGGGAAGGGAAGGAGGAAGGGGAAGAGAAGGAAGAGAAGGGAAGAAGGAAGAGGAAGGGAGGAGGAGGAAGAGGAAGGGAAGGAAGAAGAAGAGAAGGAAGAGGAAGAGAAGGGAAGAAGGAAGAGGAAGGGAAGAAGGAGGAGAAAGGGAAGGGAAGGAGAGGAAGAGGAAGGGAAGGGAAGGAGAAGGAGGAAGAGAAGGAAGGGAAGAAGGAAGAGGAAGAGAAGGGAAGGAGAAGAAGAGGAAGGGAAGGGAAGGAGGAGGAGGAGGGGAAGGAAGAGGAAGGAAGGGGAAGGGAAGGAGAGAAAGAGGAAGGGAAGGGAAAAAGAAGGAGAAAGGGAATGGAAGGAAAAGGAAAGAAAGAAAAGGGAGGGGAAGGGAGGGGAAGGGGAAGGAAATGAAGAGGAAGGGAAGGGAAAAAAGGAAAGGAAACAGGAAACAGGAGAAAGGGAAGGAGAAAGGGGTGAATCAAGGAAAAGAAAGGAAATGAAAAGAAAGCAAATGCATGAGGAAGTGAAATGAAGGGAAGGGAAGATGCTATATTATTTAAATCATCACTCAAAACTTCTTCACCACCTTGTAGGTCAAGCTTGAACTGCACTGATCTGGACTTGGACTGACCATCAGCCAGCTTGAAATCCTTGCACCAGCTCCGGGGAAAAAGCAATTGAATTCACATTTTGTGTCGGCTATTTGTTTTCTCTCTGGTCTCCATCTCTTGCCGTTCCATGTGACTGTTTATACAGCAGCTTGATTCCCTTGTCCCAAAGCCCTCTGTTTGCTCAGTAGTAAATGAAATCTCTTTGTCAGTGACCGTTCTGAAGCCTGGGAAAAAGTAAACAGAAATGAGGAAAGTTACTTCTCCTTAAGATACGGAGCCCAACGTGAATTAATATCAGATGTGTGAACCACGCAAGTGTAACTCTAACGCAGGAGGACCTGGTTCCAATGGGAACATAGGACCAGCAATACAGAAAGGGGAGAGATAGATATCTGGTGGAGAGAAGCCTAGAAAAGTCGACTTGCTAAACCACTTCCACCAAAAAAATAATAATAATAATCTCCAATTTGTATGTTTAAAGTTCCAGAAATGAAGACCTCCCCCATCACATCTGTTTCCCTCAGCCCCCCAAAGCTTGAAGATTCACCCCAATATATTGCAATGAACCTAATTAGAGTTTCAGGGATATCTGGTTTCACCTTGTGGTGCTCCAACACTGAAAGTTTTTAAGAAGCAACTGGGCAACCATTCGTCTGAAATGTTATTCGGCTTTCCTGCTTGAGGGTTGGACTAGAAGACCTCCAAGTTCCCTCTGTTATTCCTTCCATAACTGGACTTGCAGTTATCATTTGGGCACTTGGTAAAGAGCCCAACCCATTAAGGCAAACTAATGCAGTGGCTTGAAGACCTTCTGATGCTATTTCCAAAATATCGCTCCTTTCTCTTTTCCCTTTTCTTGTTGTTTTCTAATTTGAACTAAGTAGATGACCAATTTTCACACAATTTTAATTTTGGAAAGGCTTTATTAACTGGAGATCTACTCAAAGCTTACATCTCAGCAACTTTAAGATGTGTGGACTTCAACTTCTCTGTGCTGGCTGGGGAATTCTGTGAATTGAAGTCCGTACATCTTAAAGTTGCTGAAATTAAGAAAGACTGCTGCAAAGACAGAGAAATTGTGCTTTAAGAGATATTCAGCAGGATGAAATTAAGAAACCAGACCTGGGAGCTGTGTCTATTAGAAAAGTTGGGATAAAGGGAGCTTGCTTATTTTCTTACAGACATTTTGTTATCCAAACTAGGTAGCATCATGAGTGCTAGCGGGGTTCCTAGTTTGGGTATCTAGCACATTACCTAGTTGGGTCATGAAAAATCTTCAAGAAAACAACCTCCTCCTCTTCCTCCTCCCTGCAACTCCCTTCTAGCATTGATGAAGTTCCCTAGTTGGGTCATGAAACATCTGCAAGAAAACCACTAGCTCAAAGAGCACCAAGTACGCCTCATTTCAACCCTGTGTTACAAATATTTTCCTTTAATAGAAAAATGGGATCCTACTGGAGAAGATTTAGTAGGCACCTTTTTTTTCTTTGTAGTGAATGCTTTTAAAATGTGCTTCTTATCTTCTACTCTGAACTGACTGTGTTCAAAAAAACCATTGGAGGGGGGACGACAAATCATCATGTATTTTATATACGTACCAGACATTTGGATTAATTGGGATGCACGTTTTCGTTTGAACGGTTTTGTCGAGGTCACCATAATGATCAAAAGGGATTCTAATGATCTGGAGAAAAAAAATAAAATCAAGGAGTTGCAATAAAAACAAGGAAAGCCTCAGAAGAGCTGACTTAGGAGAGAAAACGAAACATTGCCAAAATCTGACTAAAACAGGATACGGTGGCTGTCTCCATAAAAGTTGTAAAATGCCATGGAAAAAGGAAGCGATGCCTTCGCAAAATAAAATGAACTAAAGAAAGGCTAAATTATTGCTACGAACCCTTTGTAATGCCTCCCCTGTGTTTTACTTCTTCCACAACTGCTAACAATCACCATGAAAACAGCAACAATTTATTTTATTTTTTTCCAAATCAGTGCAGTCGAACAATCATGATAAAGAGAGACTGATAAAAATCAGCAGAATTAAAATTAGCCAGGAGGCCTGGAAACATAATGGAGAATACAAATATCTTTTTTCTTAAAAAAAAAAAAGTGGAGGCAAACTATGCTTTAAAACTGTGGTCACCAACCAGGGGGACCACTGGTGGTTCATGAAAAAATTTTGGTGGTCCGCAGAGCAATGTCACCGCCAAAGCAATTGATCCAGGCTGCGCGGGAACACAAGGCTTGCATCACTTGCATTGCACACAACACGAGGTAGTGAGGGGAGGGGAGAAAGGGTGTAGGGGAGAACTTGCCCTACTCTCCCCACGTGCCTGGCCTGGCCACCAAGCTGCTTCTTTCTGCTTCTTTCTTCTTCTGCTTTTGGCTGCACGTAAGGAAAGCAGCCAAAGTCTTTCTTTATCTCTTCCAAACTCCACCAGAAATGAGTCTTTGGGACCCTGCAAGGCCTCCTGCTCCAAGAGGCTGTGTTGGTGTGACAAGTCTCACAAAGACTCATTTCTGGTGGAGTTTGGCAGAGAGAAAGAAAGACTTCTGCTGCTTCTGCTGCTTTCCTTGCATGCAGCCAAAAGTCTCTCTCTATCTCCCCCTGAGAATGGAGCTGGAAACAATATCCTGCAATCCCAAATAAAGAATGACCAATCGGTAGGAAAACGGGGTGGGGAATTATCCTGCAGACTTTTGGGGGGGATTTTCCCAGGGTGTCTGGTCCAGGGGATTTAAAATTATGAGTTTGGTGGTCCCTGAGGTCCAAAAGCTTGGTGACCCCTGCTTTAAAAGTCACTGCCAGATAAATCTCTTTACGAATAGCTGTATATCTGTAGGATCGATAACACTATAAGTCTCTTCTCCTGTAGTCAGATCTCTCCCAACTCTGGGTCCAACCCAATAATTTTTGAAGAGTGTTTTGGAATTTATACAGCCTCATAAAGGAGCTGTTTGTGTTTATTTGTTTTCAATTTTTTTAAAAAAGGCATATCATTGTTATGCCTTGGAAAATTTGTTGTTTGCTGTCAAATGTAAGCGAATATCAGATCTGGCCCCATTCAAATAATGTGAAAGCAGTTACTTATCTTTGATAAGAAACAAATATTTCATGTGTCCCATTCCTTGACTAATAAGAATTCTCAAATCAAAATTTTTGTTCAGACTAGGACAGAGCTATTATTTTTTAGCCTGTTAGAAAACAAAGTCAATTGCTGTATATAATGGGTCCTTGGTGGTCTCTGAGGTTGGTTGTTTTCTTGCAGACATTTCATTACCAAACTAGGTAACTTCATCAGTGCTAGAAGGGAGTGGGGTTTGGGGAGAGGAGGAGGAGGAGGAGGAGGAGGAGGAGGAAGGAGATTGTGTGATCCTTGGAGCTCTCTGAACTTGGTTGTTTTCCTGCAGATGTTTCATTACCAAACTAGCTAACATCATCAATACTAGGACTGTATATTTTCCAACCAGACCAAGAGAAACAGATATACTGTAGATTCAATTGCCTACCACATACACTTTAGATTGCTAGGCTGAAAAACAGAATTTTGAATCCCAAGGTGGGAGATGAAAATAAAAGCATGAAGAATTCTAGGGAAAATGTTTTTTTTTTTTTCACTTCTGTTTTCTTTTGCGGTGGGGGGAAATGACAAAGAGAAAAAAGGAAAATTCCTGGAAAGGAATCCCTTGGCAATAGTTTTTACTCTTTGACAGGAACCAGCATTTCTACAGAGAATTGGCAGGAAGCAGGATTTTTCAAATATCTAGAGAGTTCTCCCCAAAGTTCTTGACCAATCAAAAATCATGGCGTTTGTATACCAAGGTGATGTTTATTTGGCTCTCGTTGTTTTTGAAACATTTCTACGGAGACCTTGCCAACATGTATTGCTTTGCTTAGCAAAAAGATATAAGAACCCTTGGAATCCGTTTCATCAAGATTGGAGACTGTTATTGAACCATTTGCCAGGAAGTCCAGGATCTGGTTTCCAAAAATGACCAACCAGATGCCTTGAGAAAGCAAAACACGCACAGCACCCTCAGCTGTTGATCCCAGCAATTATAGTCAGTTGGCACACTGCCTTTGATCAGGGGAGTCACAGCTGACCAGGGCAACCTGAAGCCAGGTTTAGCACAAAACAAACCTTGATTTATGAGACAAAGCATTACCAACATGGGGACATTCTGTAATGTGATACAACTCCCAGTTATGTCTTCCAACAAAGCCAAATATGCATGCATTCATTCATTCATTCATTCATTCATTCATTCATTCATTCATTCAATAAATCATTCATTCATTCAATAAATCAATAAATCATTCATTCATTTTTAAATTTTTCAACACGTGAGTTGCCTCAATCCCAATGGAGGTAGTCAGTATCCATCACCTTCCTTATGTTTCATCTCTTAGTTGGATATGTCCTACGTTCAGGAGGATAAGAACGGTTTCAAACCAGATTAATATGATACAGAACGAAGGACAGGTGGCAACTGTTCCCACGCGGGAAATGAACAAAAAGAGAACATTGGTTCTGATCCAAATAGGGGCTTTCGTTTCATACCTGGCAGGTAATGGAATTATTTCATATTAATTGTCCTCTTTCTCACAGTTAATTTATTTCTCATAGAAGTTCATATCTGGACAAGATCAAGATCAAATGTAGCTTGAACTACATTTCAGTAGTTGTTTTCTTTCTGTCTTATGTTAGTCTAGCAGAAACCAAGAGCTAGTTGGCTAGTCTAGAGAAAAGAAGGACCGGGGGTGACATGATGGCAGGATTCTGGTATTTGAGGGGCTGCCACAGAGAAGAAAGGGTCAACCTATTTTCCAAAGGACCAAAAGGCAAAACAAGAAACAATTGATGGAAACTAATCAAGGAAAGAAGTAATCTGGAATTAAGGAGAAACTTCTTAACAGCAAGAACAATTAACCAGTGGAAGGACTTGCCTTCAGAAGTTGTGGGTGGAGGCTTTTAAGAAGAGACTGGACAGCCATTTATCTGAAATGGTATACGGTCTCCTGCTTGAGCAGACGGTGGGACTAGAAGACCTCCAAAGTCCCTTCCAGCTCTATTCTGATTGAAGCCATAGTTCACCCATTGTCTTAAGTGGTCGTTCATTTAATCATGCTGATGGAAGAAGCCAACATTGTCAGGGTTCACACATGACTTTAAACACGGTTAAATGACAATGTCTGGATCGACCAGATGTGCTTAGCCAAAATCAAGCCAGGCATTTAATGCTTTGGTGTGTTGGGTGAAAACGTTTGCTTTTTGTGTTTAGCATCATATGCCCAACTGCCAAACCAAAATACTCCCTGGGATGCAGTGTGCAAATACACAAAGTATGCAGTGGCAAAATGCTTTTTTTTTCCTGATAAGTTAATAGAGGTACATTCTATCTCTCATTGTGTCTTCCGCATCATTGGGATTTTTTTTTTGGGGGGGGGGAATAGCTGCTCTTCATAAACAACTGTACCGCAAGTCCTGATTATATCAATACATCTGTAATAACTTGCACTTCCTAACACAGCTGTCCCAGGGATATCCTTTGTTCCCGATGAGTCCTTTGAAATCTGAGGTGTAAATAGCCCCGGACCTCTAAAACATATCAATAATAATCTTGTTTTCTCACTTTGACTCTTGGCTGGGCATTGCGACTGAAGAGTTGGGTTGACCAGTGGGACAGTAGAGCACAGCTACGGAATCAGAATTTCCAACACTCTGCTAAACAAATAATTCCCTCAACACTGTTCAACTATTTACAAAGTGTACACAAAGTGTTAATCTTCTCACCACACCTTATCACCCATCCTCTCCCACTTGACTGCTTCCTAGTATGATTTGATTGTTGATTGTACCCTATGACTATCATTAAGTGTTGTATGCTATGATTCTTGATTCTTAATGAATGTACCTTTTCTTTACGTATACTGAGAGTATTTACAAGACAAATTCCTTGTGTGTCCAATCACACTTGGCCAATAAAGCATTCTCTCTCTGTCTCTCTCTCTCTCTCTGTGTGTGTGTCTCTCTCTCTCTGTCTCTCTCTCTCTCTTCTTCTAATTCAAGACAGAATAGGGTGAGGCTGTACAAACCACAACTCTCAGGAGGCAGCTCCATTGGCGAGCTGATGGGGCTCTCTGGGATGATAGCAGAAGTATTAAAAAGATGCTTTCGACAATTTAGAGGGCAGGAAAAAACATTATATCTTGTTCCATGTGTGTGGTTGGATTTGGCAAACATTCAAGAGGGCTCAGTTTGAAAAGGGAGATCCGGTTCTCCTGGAACTAAGTCTTCCCTCTGCAGCTGTTCTATTGACTGCATCTGATGGACAGGAGAAGCTGAGAGGTCGACTCTATTCACCTGTTTGCAAGAAGCAGGTCCTACAGCTTTATGCCTCCAGAAATCTGTCTCGCTTCTTTTCTCACTAGAGACGTTGGGATGACTTGCCTGGAGAAGCTGTAGGTGCTCCAACACCAGAGATTTTAAAGAAGAGATTGGACAGCCATTCACCTGAAAATGGTGTAGGGAATTGCACTAGGCCCTTCCAATCTGTGATTCTGCTATATTGTTACGTGCAGCATTTTCTAGGGACATTCAGCTATCATTCAGCCAAAACGATGGTTACCTGAGGTGGTCTTCAGCAGGTTCTGACCAGTTCTGGAGAACCAGTAGTGGAAATTTTGAGTAGTTTGGAGAACCAGCAAATCCCACCTCTGACTGGCCCCGCCCCCTTCTCTTCTCTGCCTCCAGAGTCTCAGCTGGTTGGCTGGGTCTCCTTTCGTTTCCCTGCACAGGAGAATGGAGCTGGAAAGCAGGTTAGTGGGGTGGGAATGGAGATTTTGCAGTATCCTCCTTCCCCTGCCATGCCCACCAAGCCATCCCCACAAGCCACCAAGCCACGCCCACAGAACACCACTCCCACCAAGCCACACCCACAGCTGATTGGCTGGGTATCCTTTCATTGCCCTGGACAGGAGAATGGAGCTGGAAAGAAAGTTAGTTGGGTGGGAAGGGAACGGAGATTTTCCGGTATCCTCCTTACCCCTGCCACACCCACCAAGCCATGCTCACCAAGCCACGCCCACAGAACCGGTAGTAAACAGTTTTGAATCCCACCACTGAGGGTTATGATCTAATAAAGCCCCACATGACATGGGCCAGGCTACATGGGGCCTGTCCCAAGGTAGGACATCTTTGCAAGTTGAAAATGGCTCACAAGGAAACTATTCCTTTGTTTATCCCATTTTATCAGACCAATGACGTTCACCTGTCAAGAACCCTAGATTTGTTTTGCATCGGCCACTAATCCGATTCGGATAAAATGAACACTTTTCCAAGGTTTGGGGCTCAGGAGGGTGGGTGTAACCTTTTGCAAGCCTTCCTGGGCCTAGTTTGCACCCCCAATTCTGAATTCCAGGAGAGAAGATCAAAAATAGCCCATCGAGAGGAGGACACGGCACCACCAGGGTTTATTCATGTATTTTATTTTATTTATTTATATTTATTTGTCAAGCATGCATTAGATAACAGATACAATTAGAACATGATTATGATTACATGAAATAGGTATGGATAAAAGGGGGCCTTAGGATAGGGAAAGCTAATGCAATCCTAAGCTGCATTAATAGTGGGATACAATTGAGATCAAGGGAGGTACTAATACCACTCCGCAAAGCCTTAGTAAGACGACGCCTAGAGTACTGGATCCAGTTTTGTTCACCACATTATAAAAAAGATGTTGACATTCTAGAAAAAGTACAGAGAAGAGCAACCAGGATGATTAGGGGACTGGAGACTAAAACATATGAGGAACGGTTACAGGAACTGGGCTTGGCTAGTCTAGTGAAGAGAAGGACCAGCGGAGACAGGATAGCGGTCTTCCAATATTTGAGGAGCTGCCACAGAGAGGAGGAGGGGGGTCAAGCTATTTTCTAAAGTGCCTGTAAGCCAGACAAGGAATAATGGATGGAAATTGAACAAGGAGAGATTTAACCTGGAAATAAGGAGGAATTTTCTGACAGTGAGACCAATCAACCAATGGAACACCTTGCCCTCAGAAGTTGTGGGAGCGCCATCACTTGAAACTTTGAAGAAGAGATTGGACTGCCATTTTTCAGAAATGGTGTAGGGTCTCCCATTTGGGCAGGGGGTTGGACTAAATGAGCTACAAGGTCCCTTCTAACTCTGATTATCTATTAGGGACAGTAGGCACATTGGTGCACTTATGCACGCCCCCTTACAGACCTCTTAGGAATGGGGTGAGGTCAACAATAGGCAGCCTAAAGTTAAAGTTTTGGGGGTTTGGGGAAGAAACCACAGAGTCAGGTAGTACATTCCAGGCATTGACCACTCTGTTGCTGAAATGGTATTTCCTGCAATTGAGTTTGGTGCAATTTACCTTGAGTTTATATCTATTTTATGCTTGTGTATTGTTGTGATTGAAGCTGAAGTAGTCATTGACAGGTAGGACGTTGTAGCAGATAATTTTGTGTACTACGCTTCAGTCTGACCGAAGGCAGCATAGTTCTAAGTTGTCTAAGTTGTTCTAAGTTGTTTCCCTTTGCATTTTACGTATTACATATCTGGCTGGGCCATCCGGGATCTCTGATAGGAACAGCCAAAGACCTATTGGTCCCAAGAGGGGTGGGGTTGAGTTGAAACCCCCAGTTCAGAAAGCAAAGAAAGGGTCAGGGGTTATCTTTGGTCAAGCAGTGTGGGATTGAAGCCTGACCCTCGCGGTGCACTCCTGAAGCCATCTGCTGTAATCGTTAAAGTCTGTATTTTAACCCTCCAGAATTATTAGTGCCTTTTTAGCACTGGGATCAGGTTTCTGACCTCTGAGTTCCTAAATATACGTGAAGGATTTCAAAAACTTGGGAAGGAGGGTAGTGGGAGATTGTGGAGGGGAACGTTGAGAGGTTGAAGAAAGACAAAATAGGCTTTGTGGGGGAGAGGGAGTTTTTTTCCTAAGAAACTATACATTAAAAGGGTATAAAAAGGCTCCAGAGATTTTGGCACCAATTTGACTTGGTCTAGAAATGATTATCTTCTCAAGCTTGACTCTCTTTTGCCTGGAATAATTCTTCTTTGACATTCCTACAACCCCATGTATCTCTCGGATGGACTCAGCTACAAAGGAGCTGAATATATTTTATTGTTATTTTTTAAATAAATTGTACTGAATTTTCAACTTTAAAAACAAATTCTATATACATTTTTTGCAGTTGTTTGTGACATCAGTTATTCCCTTCTCCTGCACATACATACATACACTATTTACAATTACACTTTAACAATTTTACTTTTACATTTGCTTTTTTTTTTCTGCTGTCTAAACAGACATACCATTTTTCTCAGACTGTATAATATTCCTTTTCTTCCCTCTTCTGCAATTCCATTGTGAATTTGTTCATTTCTGTGCAATCCATTACTGTCTTTATAATAATGTCATCTGTGGGGGTACTAACTAATTTCCAATTTTGAGCATATAATATCCTAGCTGCTGTTAATATATGTATCATTAAGCATTCGATATCTTTTGTATATTCACCTTTAGTTATCCCTAGTAGGAACATTTCAGGTTTGGATACTATCTTTAAGCTTGTTATTTCCTGTAACTAGATCTTTTTCTTATTCCAAAATTCCTTCACTTTTGGGCAGGTCCACCACATGTGAAAGAAGGTACCTGGAGTTGAATATATTTTAACCGGTTTATGGTTTAAGGTGTCAGGTGTACTAGGTATTGCTCAATGTACAACCACAACTGATCCTGAAATTTCCACTGCTAAAGTGAGAGAGTTGTTAAGTGTGTTTGGCCTCGTTTTATGACTGTTCTTGCCATGGTTGTTAAGTGAATCAGTGCATTGTTAAGTTAGTGCCACAGTTGTTGGTTGAGTTTGCTTGTTGGAAGGTCCCAACAGATTACGTGACTCCCCCCATGACACTGCAACCGTCATAAATAGGAGTCAGTTGCCAAGAATTTGAAACGTAATTTAATCCAATGCTCCTGATTAGGGTAGCATCCAAGACAGGGATCTTCAAACTTGACAGTTTTAAGATTTGTGGACTTCAACTCCCAGAATTCCTCCTCCAGTCATGTTAGTTCAGGAATTCTGGGAGTTGAAGTCCACAAGTCTTAAAACTGTCAAGTTTGAAGACCCTTGATCTAAGAATAGCCATGCTACTATATGAAGGTTTTTCTTTCCTGTTCTGGTAAATGTTTGAAGGACAGGAGATCACAAGGGTTTTGTTTTTGTAGATTCATAGTTAAGGACAGATCTGTCTGGAGTCCAATTTTGAAAAAGAGAACATGTCTTTCTTTGTGAGGAAGCGAGAATTTCCTCGAAATGTCTCACTATAAGTTGAAGGTATCTTTCCTTACATAAAGGAATTTGAAGGCCTGGATATTGTATGACATGGAGCTATTTTATGGATGGTTGGAGAATAAAAACAGGTGAGAAATAAAGGGAGATTAGTGAAATAAAGAATATATGTTAAAATAGAGATGTAAACAATATGATGATGATTAATATGATTGTTAACATTATTATACCTAATATAATATTATTTTTGCATTATGTTAGGAGGGAGAAATGGAGTTACAATGCTGATTATTATTATTGTAAGATTCGAGAATTATTATCAATGTAACGAATATTGTAAATTTTGATTGTAATAGCACAGAGACATTTGTGCCCAGACCACACCCTGTTTAATGGAAGATGATATGTTCAAGTTTTTTTAAAAAAAAAACTTATTAAAAAAAAAGGAATTTGAAGGCCTACAAAGTTCTAAATAGAACAGAAAAGCAATATATAATCTAAACTGCGACCGTGGCAGAAACCTTCTGACTTCTCCATTCCTTAATTTGAGCCAAAGGTTTCCGTGGGCACCCATGGCTGAGCTTTGGAAACCTCTTAAATAATGGACACTTTTAATTGCTCCTGAGTTAGAGGAGCAGAGAGGTGCAATGGTGCCACATATGTCCCCTCCAAGAGAAACCTTCTTCTTCAGTTACAGACCTGAGATTTATCTGAAGACATTGATCCATGCGAACCTTTTATGACGTGGTCTGGCGCCATTCCTTTACCCAAACTGATTTGTAACCGTGGGGCTCTTTATCATTCCTTGACAACCCTCCCATCTGTTCAGGGTTGTCCAGGAGGAGAGGAATCCTATTTCATTGGCCAGAAAAAGAAGGAAAGTAAAGGAATCTCTTCAGTTCTACGATGGCTTAAAGTTATGGATCGATTACTTCCCCCAACCCTCCATTTGAAGAAGAAAAGAATGGCTTCTCTAAACCAAAGATAAATTTTCATGACATTTGATTCAGGATGTTGGCATCTTACTTAGTCGGGAGAGGTACGTCTTGAGGAGCTCCAGATATCCTTCCCAGGTGCCACAAGGAGAGGGTGACACCAATGCCATCCAGGAAGCCCAAAATGCTAACAAGGAAGGGATTTTTGTGAGGATGGTGGCCCAAGCTAGTATTCCAGGATTGTCATTATAAGCTGAACTAAATCTATTATGTTTCTTTTGGCTGTCAAACTCACATCTGCTATGGATTTAAAGAGAAACCCATTCAATAAGCTACTGCATTTTGAGATGACAGTAATTGGGGGGAGAAGGAAAATTCAAACATCACCAGTGGATCTGTAGCATATACTGGTATGCTTGGGAGGGTGCTGGCTTTTCGAGGCTGTCCTAGCAGCCAAGAAAAGTCCAATTGCCTGTCACTTTGGGGACGACCATGACCTGGATGACTGAGAATCCCCATAGACAATGATAAAGAAAACATTTTTCCTGGTGTCCAAGCATGACTTTCTAACTGGAAGAAATTCCCCCCACCCACAACCCAACATTCTGGAGGAGGGAATCGTGGGATTTAGTGTTGGGGGTTCCTTCAACGGTATTGTTGCAAAACCTGCCGGCACTCTTCGGGAAAACAAACCTTGGTTCCTTGTTGATTTAGCCGTAGGGCCTCCAGTAGTACTTAACAAGAGCGTTTAGACTTATATCCTGATTCACAGTGCTCTACAGCCCTCTCTAAGCAGTTTACAGAGTCCACATGTTGCCCCCATCACTCTGGGTCCTGATTTTACCAACCTTGGAAGGATGGAAGTCAACCTGGAGCCGGTCAGGATCGAACTGCTGAATTGCTGGCAGTTGGCAGAAATAGCCTGCAATACTGCATTCAATCACAGCACCGCTGCACTAGCTCCAAACTAGAAGAAGGAAGGTTTGTTCTTAGGCAAGGCCACCTTCCAAGAGGAATCTCCTTTCTTCTTTCAGTTAAAACTAAAGCTAACCCCGTAAACCATCCTAAGGGAAGTGGGAGCAAAAGCAGATTAGGGCCTTTGTTAGTTAGATATTTCAAAGTTGTGCTAGCACTGTGACTGATCAATATCCCTCAAGTCCAGATTGGAGCAAGCTGACTCATAGTGGCTTCTTCCCTTGCAGACAAGGATCTTTCCAACGTTTATGTCGAGATCCTTAGGACAAGACCACCTCCATCCTTGCGTATACAACATGGCTGTTTTACTTTAAGCCTTCCCTTCCGCCCAGAACCCAAAAGGACACCAACCCTTGTCTTTTCCTTCTTTCTTTAAAAAGAAGTAAACAAAGCAAAAGGGATGAGCCTTTTCTCGTTTCAAGAAGCCACCATCCTATTAAATCAAACCTCTCCTTCTCTTCAGAAGTATCTGAACAGACATTCTACACAGCTCGATGACAGCTGCAGAGTTATTACAATTCAACAAGCCCACGAACAAGATTGGAACCCAAAATTGACTCCGTATGTGTTCAACGAGAGAGACCGAAATAACCAGAGAGACGGAGGGAGATATCTTTCCCCCGTTCTCATTACTTTGGTGTGTATTTATGGCCAAACGGACTGTTGAGTAGTCTCAAAGGGCCTTCAGAAGGGAAAGCAAATGGATGGAATTAATCATATGGAATGATGCCTGTCTGGGTGAGACTGGAGTTTAAGTTCCCCCTTTCAACTTCTGACATAGAGGAGTTTTCCCCCTCCCCCACCTTCTGGGAACAAGTTCCAGGAATAACTCCGAAATGGAGACTTTTGCTCTACCACAGTGACTTTATTTAAGCCCCTTTTAATGGGTTTGCTGGACTACGGAGATTTCTCCGGCTTCTCCTTTTCACAGGCAGAAAGCTAGGTGGTCCACTCCAAAGATTGCTTGCCAGGTCAATTTTGTGTGGGGTCTCTCTCTCTCTCTCTCTCTTTCTCTCTCTCTATTTGTCTCCATGTTATAGAATCATAGGAGGGGAGGAGGAAGGGAGGTTAAATGCAGATCAAAAGAGAAGACAATGTGCCAGATTTTCACCTTGCGGTAAATTCCTCAAAAACAAGAAAAGGACTCTGGTGATTTACGGCTAACCATAATCTTGTCTGGTAGCAATGAATCTTCTCTTTTCAAGGGAGGATGTGATGGGCAGGTGAGGTAGAAAAGGCAAAAGGCATCTGTAGATTTACATCTTACTTACGCTCATCTTCATAGGGAATCCACGGTTTATGAATATGATGTCACTTATGGAGGTTTAGACTGATAGCACACAGAATCCCAGCTCAAGCTAAATCATAGTTTGCTCATCAGCCAAGCTCTTCACTTCTTCACGCTTGCCATTATAGTTCTTGATAATGATGTTGGTCTTCTACCGCAGATGTTATAATCTTGTATATTGTATAAAGGGCTAGGGAGACCATCACATCCAACTCTTTGCTCATGGTAGGAGGTCAAATTAAAGCATCCATGAAGTTGGCCTTCCAGTCTTTACTTGAAGTCAGCCAGGTAAGGAGAGCTCCACACTATCACAGCTACTTCTGCACTGCTTCATTAGTTCCACTGCTGAGCTTCTCTTACCATTCAGGGGATTTGTTCTTAAAGTTCTCCTGATATCTACTGTCCTGTATTATAAACTCATTATTCACGCCCCGTAGAAACAATAGAAAAGAGGTCTTAAACTCATTCTTTGTGTATATAAAAAATGCCATAATATCCAATCCCACCAACCACCATTTCCCCTTTTCTTGAAGCTAAATCTTTCCAATTCCTTCAATGTCTTTCTGCAGGACCTAGTTCAATCAGAATGTAGCTGGAAGGGACCTTGGAGGTCTTCTACTCCAGCCCCCTGCTTAAATAGGAGACCCTAAACCATTTCAGACAAGTGGCCATCCAGTCTCTTCTTAAAATCCTCCAGTGATGAAGCACCCACAACTTCTGGAAGCGAGTCCTTCCACTGGTTAATTGTTCTATCAGAAAATTTCTCCTTAGGTTGTTTCTCTCCTTGGTTAGTTTCCATCCATCGCTTCTTGGTGCTTTGGAAAATAGTTTGACACACTCTTCTTCTTTTTTTAATAATTTATTTTTATTTTTAAAACAAAAATAACGAATAAAACCATCTCCCAATTCTACAGTGTGTCGGTTGGGTACATATATCTTGTGCACATAATTATATTATCATACATTTCTTATTTAATAATATTTATGATCATTCTAATCAACATTTTATATCATATTACTTGATTATTATATTATCATTAACATTATAGTTGTTATCTTTCAAAAATATATTCCATCCTTATTGGCCCTCTCTTCTTTGTGGCAGACCCTCAGATGCTGGAATACTGCTGTCATGTCCCCATTCATCCTTCTTTTATGAGGTCTTAGTCTACTGAGTCTCGTTGGATTCCAGAAGGGTAAATGTCTATGGAGATTCTCAGTCATCCAAGTCATGGTTGACCCAAAGGTGTTTTTTCAAGAGGCAATTGAAAAAACCAGAAAGTCCAGTTGCCTCTTGGGACTTCCAGAAGGGCAGTTGACACATTGCCATCTCTGTTTTTGAGTTGGATCTTCTCCCAATCTCTATCCAACATTTGATTCCAAACATTGTAAAGGAATACTAATATCACATCAAGATCATATAATTAGATAACCTGGGGAAGAAAATGAGGGTTGCCAACATTTGACTCACAGATATAAATCAAGTTGCCACCAGCTGCTCGTAGGTAACAAACCCACCTGGTTCTCCCGTCTGCCTGAGCTACAGAACCGAGATCAGCTGAATCTTAAACTCCAAGAAGTAGGTTTAAAAAAAAAAAACATAGGCAGGGCTGTGTTTATAGACTCCATGCATTAATGCTTTCTACCGTTTATTTTTCAAGCGAAGAAAGAACATCGGCTGGTAGGCAGCGTAACCCAAACAATATCAGTTTAAAAGTTGAAGCTATGCACTTTCGAATATTTTCCTAGTGTTTTGAAGGGTCCACTTAGTGTGCATATGTGTGCGTATGTGGTGTGTGTGTGTGTGTGTGTGTGTGTCTTTAGATGATGGGTGGGGGGAGGAAGATTGAAGTCCAGGGAAACAGTGAGATTGTTCTAAAATTTCGCCTGTTGTGTTTGGTTGGGCTAAATCGACCACTGGAGGGACCTCATCTGGAATGGATTAGAAGAAGCCATCAACCTGGGTGTTCTACCAGCCAGCCTCCTTTCTGCAGGGGTCCTCCTATTTGTGTGTGTGTGTGTGTGTGTGTGTGTGTGTGTGTGTGTGTGTGTGCTTCCTTTAAAGGGAAAAAAAGTAGCAGGAAGTACCCCACACAGAGCAGATGTGAAATGTGTAGGGAAACAGTTGGGAGAGATAAAAGAAGTTCTCTCCAACATACCATCCCATCATGGTGTGGAATGGGAGTGAAAAAGAGAAGAAGAAAAAGCTTTTAAAAAGAGGATTATTTTTTTAAAAAAATAGCCACTGTAAAGATGGAAGAATCTGGTAAATAAGACAGAGAAGAGAACCACCAGAGATGGGAGATGTTCTAAAAGCCTGGAGGTGGAGCTTGTCCAATGAAACTATCTCCAAGTAGTTCTCAACTTACAACATTTCCTTCACCGAATGTTCAAAGTTACAACCTCATTGAAAAAAAAGGGGGCTCGTGACCATTTTTCACACTTACAGGCATTGCAACCAACGGTCTCCTTGGTTTTGAGGTTCCTGGTTAATCTTCCCAGTATTGGTGGTTTGTAAAAATAAAATAAAAAAGGGAAAGGAAAGTTAAAGGTCAAAGCGAAAAGCGAAAAAGTAAAAGGTTAAAACAGAACGGTAAAAGTGAAGGAAAGGTTAAAAGTATAAAAGTAAACTAAAAAGGTGATTTAAGCCCTAAAGAGTCACTGTGACAGTGAGAAGGGTGGTGTGTAAATTAAATAAATCATAAATGAATGAATGGATGGATGGATGGATGGATGGATGGATGGATTTGACCAGTCAGTGGGTGATTTTGATGGACGTCTCCTTCTGCTCTGCTTTTGAGCTTCACAGCGGAAAGGCATGGTGTAAGCAGCTGGAATATTTGTAAAAAAAAATACGTCAGAAAAAGATGTTAGGTGCAGACAGTGTATCTTTAAGGTGTCATCAAATTTGCCAGGTATTTTTTTTTCCCTGCTGCAAAAAATGTAACATTTTGGAGTCCAAATACCCTTTCCTGTCTCAAGATGCAAGCATCTTTTCTCAGGACTGGATGTCCAGGTCAACAAATCCTTGACTAATGATGACCATGTGGAAAAATCAGGAGGGTCTTGTCTCTAACCTCCTTGATCCCCTCCAACTCTTGAGGTCCAGCTGTTTATTACAGCATTACCTACTTGGTGGGATGGGTCAGTCGAACAAAAGGAACATTGTCTGTTGTGCAGCAACTGGATTGGGAGGCAAAACGTGGCAAGAAAGCTGCCCCCTCCCCTGCCCTGAACTATAGCTGGCACCTGCTGAGAGGCAACCAAGTTATTTTGGTCTGGTATTTTGCATTCAACTGTGCACAATGCTGTAAAATGCTGCATTTATGCATATGTGTATCTCTCTCTGTCTCTGTCTCTTTCTCCCTCCCTCCCACCCTCCCTATCTCTCTCTCCCTCTCCCTCCCTCCCTCTCCTCCCTCCCCATCTCTCTCCCTCCTTCCCTCTTCCTCTTCCTCTTCCTCTCTCCCTCCCCATTTATCCCTCCCTCTCCCACCCCTTCTCCTCCCATCTCTCCCTCCCTCTCCCTCTGTCCCATCTCCCTCCCTCCCCGTCTCCCCCTCCCTCCCTCCCTCCCTCTCCCTCTGCCTCTCTCTCTCTTCTTCCTCTCCCTCTCTCCCTCCCCATCTCTCTCCTCCCTCTCCCACTCCCTCTCCTCCCATCTCTCTCCCTCCCTCCCTCCTCTCCCTCTCCCTCTGCCTCTCTCTCTTCTTCTTCCTCTCCTCTCCCCTCCCCATCTCTCCCTCCTCTCCCCTCCCTCTCCTCCCCATCTCTCTCCTCCCTCCCTCCTCTCCTCTCCCTCTGCCTCTCTCTCTTCTTCTTCCTCTCCCTCTCTCCCTCCCCATCTCTCCCTCCCTCTCCCACTCCCTCTCTCCCCATCTCTCTCCCTCCCTCCCTCCTCTCCCTCTCCCTCTGCCTCTCTCTCTTCTTCTTCCTCTCCCTCTCTCCCTCCCCATCTCTCCCTCCCTCTCCCCTCCCTCTCCCCCATCTCTCCTCTTCCTCTCCTCCCCATCTCTCTCCCTCCTCTCCCTCTCCCTCTGCCTCTCTCTCTTCTTCTTCCTCTCCCTCTCTCCTCCCCATCTCTCCCTCCCTCTCCCACTCCCTCTCCCCCATCTCTCCCTCTTCCTCTCCTCCCCATCTCTCTCCCTCCCTCCCTCTCCCTCTCCCTCTGCCTCTCTCTTCTTCTTCCTCTCCCTCTCTCCCCCCATCTCTCCTCCCTCTCCCACTCCCTCTCCCCCCATCTCTCCCTCTTCCTCTCCTGCCCATCTCTCTCTCCCCCTCCCCCACTCTCCATGGTCAATGCTGGGTAAGTGGGTAGATGCACAGGTCGTTTTCAACTTACGACCATTCCTTTAGTGACGGTTCCAAGTAAAAATGACCCCCCTCTTTCTTTGTGGCAGCCCCTCAAACATTTGAACACTGTTACCATGTCAGCCCGGTCCTTCTTTTCAATAGACTAGGCCTGCCCAATTTCTGCAACCGGTTCTTCGTATGTTTTAGCCTCCAGCCCCCTAATCATCTTGGTTGTGCAGCAAGAACCCGGTTTGAGGAAGAGGAACACATTAGAGATTAGATTGGATTGGATTAAGATGTTCCTTTTACTAGCACGGCCATGAAAGAGGGGGGAAAAAGAAATCACCCTTCTTGAAAAATGAATGAAGGGAATTGAGCCAGTGAAGAAAGTCACTTTTGTCTTGGGGAATGTTTATATTATAGAAAGGAAGATCCATTGTATATTTCCAATGACCTTTAAAAATTGTAATCGAGTTTCAGGATCACCATTTTCACAGCTGCAAAGCTTGATTTCACGCAGGAATTCCATTCATATATTGGAGCCAAATACCTCTAAATGGACAATTGTTCTACCCTTGGTACCTTCCAAGAATCCCACTCGTTTTTATTTTTTTCCTCCCTATCCCTATATCGTGCTGTAGATCAAAACCTGTTTAGTCACGTGCCTTTTTTTTTAAGGACCTGGGGGCATTTTGGGGGTGGCGGGGAATAACATGTCTTTTCCACTAGAAGTGATTCAGAACCTTTAGCGTTACAGCACAAAACGTGGCTTGAGGTTGAGAAACACTGTTTTGGAGATTAAAATGGGTGTTGGGGAAGAGATAGAAAAGAAAGCCAGGGTAGAAAAGAATCCAAATACTGGATGGATGGATGGATGGATGGATGGATGGATGGATGGATGGATGGATGGGAGGGAGGATATAGGAATGGATGGATAGATACTGTAGATACTATAGATAAATAATATAGATCAGGATGATCAGGTAAGTAGGTAGGTGGATAAGAGAGAGAGAGAGAGAGAGATGAACTTCATGGATATTTTCAAGTTGTCTGTCTGTCTGTCTCCATCCATCATCTATCTATCTATCTATCTATCTATCTATCTATCTATCTATCTATCTATCTATCTATCTATCTATCCATTCACCTAGCCCCAGCCCTCCACCATTCTGCCTGCCTCTCTGTCTCCATTCGTCCTCTCTCTCTCTCTCTTTATCATCTATCTATTTATCTATCTATAAAATCTATCTATCTATAAAATCTATCTATCTATCTATCTTATCTATCTTATCTATCTATCTATCTATCTATCTATCTATCTATCTATCTATCTATCTATCTATCTATCTATCTATCTATCTATCTGATAGATAGATAGATAGATAGATAGATAGATAGATAGATAGATAGATAGATAGATAGATAGATAGACAGACAAACTTGAACATAGCCATGGCGTTTCATGACAGCAATCAATTATTGACTTCTTCAAGCCTAAGGCCCAGAGCCCAAAATATTCTAGTTAAGTCTAATCCCAGTACTAACCCATCCCAATTTTGCTTAGCTTCCAAGCTCAGACCAAGACAGCTGGGACCTCCCATCTGTACCAACCAAATCTGTTGAACAAGTCCTAGATTTAAAAAAAAAAAAAAAAACAAGGCCTGCTTGATTTTTCTTAGTTACACAATCAAACTTCGGATGTTTGGAAACTGACTCCCGTTTATGATGGTCCCAATGTCTCCACAGTCACGCAACCCGCTTTTGTGACCTTCTGACAAGCAAGGTCAACAGGGATTTTAACGCCCCTGTGGCTGACTGATCCACCGCAGTGATTTCCTTAAGAAGGCCTTAAAATGGGAGCCAAATTCCTTTCCCTGTCTCGTTTAGCAACAGGGATTTTGGGCTCAATTGTGGTCGTAAGCTGAGGACTACCTGAAATCAGGTTCTGCAGGTGAAGGAAAAGCCATTCTTTGTGTGCTGCCGTTCCTAGTGGTCAAATATCTCGGAGCAGCCCCGTTGACGATGGCAAAGTTGTGTAGGTGGTTGGATTATTTAGATTGGCAAGTGGCAGAGGATGTACATTTTATGGGAAGTGGAGGGGGGGAGACTCCGTTTCTTTCTCGAACCCTGGTGGATTTTTGTATTTTATTAGAGCCCTGCTTTTTTTTTGCAACACCTCCTTATTCCTTCAAACACTTTTTATTGACTTTCAACCAACCTCCGTGGAAGCTGTTGGAACATTTGCCCAGCCAAGAATGTGTTTTGCATTTATCTTGGAATCACAACACAGCGCTATTGTGCCTTCTTCCTGCAGAGAAGGACTGTTTCACCTTGTATTTTTGGGTTAGGTGCTTAATATATATATATATATATTATGTGCCAAGCTGCTTTGATTGAGCTGCAGCAAAGAACTGCGGGACCGTATTGTCTGAATAAACTCTGCACCATTTGCAAGGGAGCAAAACATTTGGGAGAGACGAAGTCTAATGGGACTTTATAATTCAAGACAACGCTCTAATATCGTTCCAAAATATAAACAAGCTAGATTCCCCCAACTCTTGTCTGATCTTGAATCAAAGTTCAGCGGGAACTTAAAAGGCCCACAAAGAATATTTATCAGATAATTGACAAGAAGTTCAGCCATTAGATGAAAAAGCAAGAAGAGGAGAGCTGATAGTTAGTGACCGTGGGGTCCTATGGTTTTCTTGGCAATGTTAGCATGTGACTTCCCATTGCTTTATTTTGTTTTTTAACCAAAAAAAAAAAAACCCAACCCTTTGAATCAATTAGTTGGATTTAAACATGTAGTGAATTCTTACATTTATAGCATCTAACCTTCAGGGTGGTTTCAGGATCGAGCTGGATTCCACTGAGCTAGAGGCTATTTAATTTTTTTTTTTAAATGTCAGGATAACATTTGCTCTTTGTGCCTCTAAATTTTAATCCTTTTGAGCAATCCCAGGCACCCATTTGGCAGCAGAGATTCACACTTCCCATGGGGAGAACTGAGAATTAGATCACACCTGTGGATGGGGGCAGAATTTGGGGTGCTTATTGGGGAGTCTGCTTTGGAGGGAGGGGGTGTTTGTGAGTGTGTTTTGCTTTTAGTACAAATCAGGGTGTGTTTTTTTTTCCTTTTGGAAAAGGATGGAAAGAATTTGGAAAAAATAAATTTATTTCTTTTTTTTTGTCCGTTTCAATAATCACGGTTACAGAAAGCTCAACTTATTGTATCCGATCAGTCAGTGAATTGGTAGAATTGTAATGTTTTATGTCTGGTGATACATTTTTGATATTATGTATGATTTTAATACGATAGGATTATCTAATTGGGAAAGGGGAGGGAAGAAAAGAAAAGGAAGAGGGAGAGAGAAAGGAAAATATTAGGGGAAAAGAAAAGAAGGGGAAGGGAAGGGAAGAGAGAAAGGAGGGGAGGAGAGAAAAGGAAAGGGAAAGGAAAAGGGAGAGAGGAAAAGGGAGAAAGGAAAATAATGGGAAGAAGGAAAGAAGAGGGAAGGGAAGGAAAGGGAAGAAAAGGAAAAGGGAGAGAGAAAGGAAAGACAAATAATGGAAAAAAGGAAAGAAAAGGAAAGAAGGCAAAGGGAAGAGAAGGGACCTTCCTGATGATTTCAGATAAAATTCCTTAATTTGTGGATTTTAGACTCCATAAGGGATGTGCACAGAGCACCTCAAATTCCTCGTGTCCATTCTTGTTCCTGCTGTTGCTTTTAAGTACAGACCGATGATCACCTCCATTTATGTGCCCAAGAGTTGCGGGGAAATAAAAAAAATGAAAGGCAAATCTTTCCCCTCCTGACCCTGAAACGCTCTACCTCCAACTCACTTAGATCTGTCAAGCCGCAGAACGGTCTTTATCCATCCTTTACTCCACGACAGCCACACCGAGGGGGTTGATTTATCTCCTCCCCATCTTGCAAGCCACCCTGGACCAGCTGTGTGTCCACACCCCTCCACCCACCCAACCCACCAGGTTCTCCCCAGGTTCTGGTTGACGTGACACAGCGTATTATTTCGTATATTCAGCTGCAGGGTGACCCCAAATAAACCCTGCCGGCGCCAAGGTTTTCCTTCCTCTTTGCAGTTGTCTCTGGATAGGGCTGGCAATTGGTCTGGAGGGCGGTGGCAGCCTTTTCATGGTGCAAGCATGGCTAATTGCTATATCAGCTTGATGCAGAAGGTTAGACAGAGGTGGGGGCCTTCCTTCTTAGGAGCAGCCCCAGCAGCCGGGAAACTTCAGAGGCCTGAGATAAATTTAATCTCCTGGACCAGACGATGAAATAGCTATCCAAAGGATCTGTTTGTGACCTATCTTCCAACCCCTCTCCCCACCTTCCCTCCCCATCCCACCCAATTGGGACAAGAAATGCCGGGCTGGAAAAGCGTGCAAATGGATTTGCAAAATTGATCTGATCTGATTTTCCTGTTCAAATCAGCTCAGACCCCGTTAATCCCATCCAACGCAAGACACTGAAGCGATCGGGAGCCTGGATTGGGTTTGCCCATCCAAGTTGATGTCAGAAACCAATTCTCTTCGGGGATAACTCTATATATTAAAATGCACATGCATGTATGTCTGTGGAAAGCAAATTGGTCGGTGAAACTCCTGAAGTTGGATGCCATCCAGTGGAAAGAAATCCAGGAGAGAAGCAACCTAGAATGAAGAAGAAATTTTCTGACAGTGAGAAGAATGAACCAGTGGAATCAGAGGTGGGATTCAGCTGGTTCTGACCAGTTCTGGAGAACCTGTAGAAGAACTTTTGAGTAGTTCGGAGACCTGGCCAATCCCACCTTGGCCAACCGCATCTCTTCACTGCCTCCCATTGAGTCCCAGCTAATCAGCTGGGTCTTCTTTGGTTGCCCTGCCCAGGAGAACGGAGCTGGAAAGCAGGCTAGTGGGGTGGAGAGGGAATGAAGATTTTGCAGTGACCTTCCCCTGCCACGCCCACCAAGCCACACCCACAGAACCGGTAGTAAAAAAAAAAATGAATCCCACCACTGAATGGAATGAGTTGCCTTCAAAAGTTGTGGGTGCTTCATCACAGTCCTTCTTTTCATTAAATATCAGTTATTTATTTTTTATTTTATATTTCTTAACGTTCCCATAATCGGCTGAGGAATCTGACTAACGTTGTCTTGCTAAATTTAGAAAGCACCAGGAAGAAGAAGCAGGAAAAATAGCATAGCAACATTCCCTCACTATCTCCAAGTTAAGTCACCCCAAATTCTTATAAGGAGTGTAATAACTTCCTTGCTAGGCGGAGCATCTGTATTTCGAGATGCTTCTTCATTTTCCAGAGGTTTTGAGAAATGATCCTGTTGCTCCCCCTTATTAAACTCTCCCCTTTCCATAAGATGGTGGGTTTTTTTTTGCTACCTCCTCCCGTCTCACTCAGTCAAGAGGTGGAGTTGTGGAGCAACCCAAAGCTCCCTTGGAAATTATCACCTCCTTCAGCCAAAGACAGTGGGAGAAGCGGTTTCATCTCAAGCATTTCGGTCTGTTTTTCCTGCAAATTAGGACAAACAAGAAGGGTTGCTAGGCCACCAGCCGATTGTGCAATATTTGGCCCCGCTACTTAGATTCACGCTCTGTTTGCGATTCAAACTGAAGTGGGATTTCCCTCATCCTCCCCTTGCTGTCCAGGGTACAAATCATTCTGGGCATCCAGTTGTAGTCGCCATGATGTAAAAAAACATGCTGAGACTCTAGAAAGAGTGCAGAGAAGAGCAACATAGATGATGAGGAGACTGGGAGCTAAAACATATAAAGAACAGTTGCTGGAACTGGGTATGTGCAGTCCGATGAAAAGAAAGACTAGGGGTGACATGATAGCAGTGTTCCAATATCTCAGGGGCTGCCCCAAAGAAGAGGGAGTCAAGCTATGCTCCAAAGCACCTGACGGCAGGACAAGAAGCAACGGATGGAAACCGATCAAGGAGAGAAGCAACTTAGAACTAAGGAGAAATTTCCCGACAGTTAGAACAATTAATCAGTGGAACAACTTGCCTTCAGAAGTTGTGAATGCTCCAACACTGGAAGTTTTTAAGAAGAGATTAGACAACTATTTGTCTGAATGGTATAGGGTCCCCTTCTTGCGTTGGACTAGAGGACCTCCGAGGTCTATTCCACCTATTGTGTTGTGTTGTGTTGTGATTTATTCTATTCTATTCTGTGCATGGCGCATACAAGCAAACTCTTGACCAACTTGTTTTCTGATTGAAACCAAGAGAAGGAATTTTAGGACAATTAAGGAAGAACTGGTCTTTCAGATCAGTAGGCAAGGCTTAGCCTGCACTGCACAAATCTCAGCCTCAGGATGGGAGATAGACTTTGCCTTATCTGCTTTACAGCCCATACAATGCATGTAGATTCGCAATACCTGTAGATTCATAAATAAGGATTGATTTATTAGATTACAGGAAGTAACTTATAACAGTTATAAGTTATCCACTTATAACAATTCATTTAGTAACCGTTTGAAGTTACAACAACACTGGAAAAAGTGACTCATGACCCTTTTTCACATTTACAACTGTTGCAGCTTCCCTGGGGTCACAGGATCAAAATTCAGATGCAACATTTAGGACTGATTTATATTTATGATGGTTGCATTGTCTCAGAGTCATGTGAACATCTGTGGTTGGCTGGGGAATTTTGGGAGTTAAAGTCCACAGGTCTTAAAGTTGCCAAGGTTGGATACCCCTAGAGGTGGTATTCAGCAGGTTCTGGCCAGTTCTGGAGAACTGGTAGCAGAAATTTTGAGTAGTTCGGAGAACCGGCAAATCCCACCTCTGACTGGCCCCGCCAACCCCATCTCTTCTCTGCCTCCCATTGAATCCCAGCTGATTGGCTGGGTCTTCTTTGGTTGCCCTGTGCAGGAGAACAGAGCTGGAAAGCAGGTTAGTGGGGTGGGGAGAGAAGGGGGATTTTGCAGTATAACCTTCCCCTGCCATGCCCACTAAGCCATGCCCACATAACCAGTCATAAAAAAAATTTGAATCCCACCACTGGATGCCCCCTGATCTAAATGTTAAATATCAGCTCCCAAAGTTCATGCTGTATTCACTCACCACTGGCTGGATATAAACTGCTGCTTTCTCTCTTCCTTATTCTCTCCTCATTCCTCCTATTACTTCTTATTACATTTTAATCCCCGCTGTAGATCTTTCCACCACCCCCGTATCCAGCGTGGTATCAGACTACCTTGCACATTCCCAATTTATCTAAAAGCAAAGTCACGGATGCTGTAAGGTGGAGAGATTCCCCTCCTATAAAAATGGAGATTCACATGAACGTACACATGTGCGTTAGGGTTGCAGCTAAAAGCAGACAGTAGGTGTCAGGTTCCTGCCCCCGTGCTCATTTAAAAAAAAAAAAAACCAAAAGCAACATTTATCAAAATAAGCAAAATATGTGAGGTATGGAATGTGCAGTGCATGGAAGGGCAAGTCGGGCTTGGTAGAACGGTAAATTAAAACACATGGCCAAATGTTGGGGAGAACACACTGAAGACTGTTTCACTCCTTCTTCGTTTTATTGGTTGATTCCCTAATAAGAACCAGCTGGTCATAAAGCCAGGGAGTTCATGGGAACTCATCCTTTGTTGAAAGTCTGAATTGATGTCAGGACTGGAAACAGATGGGTGCAGGCAAGAAACCCAAATGTAATTGCCTCCCAGAGGTCAGGTTATGTAAAGACCTTGGCCAACCGAGGTGAGATTTTGGCCACCAAGTGTGACAGGTTAAGAGGCAAGCTGTCCTCCGTGGGTTCAGGCATCTGGAAGGAATGGTCAGCTGCCAATTGGAAAGGCTCACAGCTTGGGCTCTGGAAGGTGGTAGGTCTTCATGGGAGGTTCCTACCAGAGGGCTATTTCTCTGTAGCTCACGCTCTTACATGACGGAGCTCAGGGTGGTGAGTGGTCAAAGACATCGTCTCGAAGCAAGGAATGAAAGATGAGGAAGGAAAGAGATTGGAACTGCTAATATTAAATGTAATTGTGGAATTTTCAACCCAATGCTTGAAACGTGTAGGGAAGGGAAATATCTGTAGTACTACCCATGTTTTCCCACCAAAAAAAAAAACACCAGGTCTTATTTTCAGGGGATGTCCTCCACTGACTAACCTCATTTGTGTGCGTTGCCCCCGGCCTCCTTTTGGCTGTCAGGGACCTTCAGTAACTTCTTCTTCTGTGGCCGGCAAGGCTTTTCTGAAGGCCTCTGCAGCTGATAACAAAGCTCCAGAATCAATCCAGGGTTTTGTTACCAGCTACAGAGGCCTTTAGGAAAGTCTTGCCAGCTGCACAAGAAATTGGCCAGCAAGGCAGGTGTCGGGGTGTTCAAAGCCTAGTAACAACTGTCCAAAGATAAGTAGTAGGGCAGCTCCATCACCCCGCCATCTCCACCCTAGCTTAATTTTTACCTGTCCACTCTGGAGTGGGCAAGATCTTAATTAGGGCTTATTTTGGGGATAGGGCTTATATTAGGCACACGTGTAAAAATCAAGCTAGGACTTACTTTCAGGGACATATTTTTGGGAAAACAGGGTACCAGAAGAGAATATTTGTAGCTTGGCGTGGAAATCCAACCCCTTTGATGCTCTCTGATCTTGATGGTTTTCTTGCAGACATTTCATGACCCTACTAGGTTACATCATCTGTGCTAGAAAGGAGGGGGTTACAGATAGGAGGAGGACTGTGGGCTCCTTGATGCTCTCTGAGCTTGGTGGGTTTTTTTGAAAACATTTCATTATCCAACTAGATAACATTGGTGCTAACACACAAGCTAGCACTGAAGATGTGAATAAAAGATAACCTGTAGCTCAGGGCTGAAATGAAGATGTCACCTAATTTGGCTAATGAAACGTCTGCAAGAAAACCAGCAAGCTCCGAGAGCGCCAAGGACCTCTTGTTGATGACATTATCTGAGCTTGGTCTGCAAGAAAATAACCAAGCTTAGAGATCACCAAGCATCCCTCAAAAGTCTCTAGTTTGGCTATATTTGAGAAGATGCATCTGGATTTTAGAAGAAGCCACTTCATCTGGAATCATTGATTGGTCCTTCTAACTGATTGAGTTGACTGGTAGCAAAGTTTCATGGTGGAGTAGCATTTCCCTCTTACTTGTAGGGGTCAAAAGATTAAACTGAAGCTCTTCTCTATGAGAACCCCTTCTCCTTTTGAGATGCCAGCGTGCCCACTTTCCGCTGCAGGAGCTGTAAAACAGATGCTTGCAATTCTCCATCCACATTTTTGCTGCATATATATATATATTTCACCACCCCCAGCTATTTATTTTTCTTCTGCAACACCAGGACAAGGAGATGATTTTTTTTTAAAAAAAAAGATCTCCCTTTTCTTCTCTAGCTTTAAGTTATGCCTTTTGAGAAGCTGCGGTAACCTGAACAAGAAAGGGAAAAAGTCAGTAGGGAGCAAATTACTGGCCCTGGATTTTAATAACATCTCTTTTGGCTCCTTGTCTTCTCAGAGGCATTGGGTTAGAAGCCTAGCGAGCTTCTCCAAAACTGGGATTTTAATTTGAGAAGAATGTGGTTAATTCAGATCTCAGGCTAGCAACTTTGGGATTTCCTAGATAATACGATCCACAGAGTAACATTGATCGATGCAAAACAACTAGCTTGTGTAGTAGTTATTTGGCAACTGTCAAGAGAGTTTTGCTTATTGAGAATTGATCTCCAACATCCTGGTCTGTTTGACCCCCATTTAGATCTCCACCACAGTTACACGGGGGGGGGGGGGGGGGCTTCCTTTCAAGTGTTCCCAGATGCTTTCAACTTTTCCAACTTCTTACTTTTCGCTATTCTGAGATGTTTGTTAGTATCTTCGTAGTAAGAGTGGTTGGAGCAACTATTCTGGTTTTCCAAGATCTCTAGAAGTGTAGAGAGTCATCTTGGGAAGAGTTTGAGGATTTTGCTTAGATGTGAGAGTGGTGTCCTTGACTTACAACAGTTCATTTAGTGACCGTTCCAAGTTACAATGACACTGAAAAAAAGGGGACTTATGACCATTTTTCACACACTTACGACAAGAAGTAAGAAGTTGGGAAAGTTGAAAGCATGTGGGATGCAGCATGATCCTGTGATTTACAGTCGGATAGTGTTGTGATTCGCCGGTACCAGGTTTGGATGGCTGAGGTCTCGGAGAGCGAGGACTGAGATGAGGGGCCTGTGTGTGATGTAGGAATGGGGCCAGGACCATCAGGGAGTGGAGTGCTGCCTTTGGCGATTGTGGAGGCTGGCAGCAATGAGGAAGAGTCCCCCAAGGAGCCTGGGCCCAGTGTGTGTGCGTGCAGGGCTGCTCGTAGGAAAGAGCAGCTGCAGCAACAAGGGTGACTTGGGAGTAAGGCTGCAAGGTAATGGCCCCTCCCTTAAGAGATAAAAGCCAGCTGAGAAACCGGAGTTCTTTGCAGGAAGCAAAGATGTTTTTGCACTCAAGCCTTGTGGACATTCGAACTATCTTAGTTTGTTTGGAGACTCTTTGTGTTTGAAATATTTCTTGGCAACTTTATCTAGTGTTCTTGGCAGACTTGCACAACCTTGGCAAGGCTCGTTCTTATCAGAGACAATTAGTTTGAAACAGCCTTTTAACCACGAAGGAACGGAATTCGTAAAGAATCATTAAAAGGTTTTGCTGTTACCTCTGTTTTGTGTTTGTTTCCTTGGAACAAGGTTTGGGTCAGAACAGGATTCTTGACAAGTGACTCACATTTATGACGGTTGCAGGGTCCTGGGGTCAGGTGATCCCCTTTTTACGTTGTGAAGTCAATGGGGAAATCCCTTAACAACTGCAGTGATTCACTTAATACACGTGGCAAGAAAAGTCGTAAAACGGGGCAAAACTCAGTTTAAAAATGTCTCAGTGAGCAACATCAATTTGGGGCTCCGTTGTGGTCATAACTCGAGGTCTACCCATCTTTCTGCCACGCTTTTAAATAAGAGACAGGCGATAGAGTTGTCATTGGTTGCCTTTCCCGGGATCTGCAAGTTAATTAGGGATCTGCCGTAACTTAGGGCACCAGCTCGAACGCCTGCTGAGGAGGAATTACTGCGTTACTCCAATCCCTTTTCCATCTGGCCACAATTTCTCAGGTGCTGAAGGAAACCCCCTCATAAATCCCTGCAGGGTGTGGCTAGCTGATGAGAGCTAAAGAGCATGAAATAGATCTATGGTAGTCTCCCGTTATGTCTTTATATAAATTTAGCACTTAGGTTTTAATGTTGATTTTAACTGTTTATGTTTTAATTACAAATGTATGGGCATATTTTTTATGAGGGTAAGCCGCCCAGAATTATCCTATGGTAAGATGGATGACCAATATTTATTTATTTTTTAAATAAATACATAAGTATATAGGAGGAGAACCATCCCAACGTAAGACATCTTGCAAAGAGAGTTTTGAGGGCATGGGTCAACATCTGTAGATGTTCAATGGGTTCTGCAGGAAATTCCCTCCTATGTCCTACTCCTGTCTGGACTGGAGGCCACATCACATCCACCCAAGGTGAAGGAGATGGAATTGGAATCATATGGCTCAAATTAGCAATGGAATGAATACCTTTTGCCTTATTATCACTAGTGGAATCGTACAAATGAAGATAGGAAGCAGTTTGCATTCCCCTTCCATACAGGCTTCCACAATCCAGAGATGATAAATTTTCAGAAGCTTGAGCCAAAATTCTGTCCTGCACTTCGTAAATCTAAACCGCTCCTTTAATCTTGGCTCGACTTAGAGGAGCACAAGGCAGATTTGACCTGTGATGGGATAGAGTCATTGATTTCGACTTTCATGTATTCTGTTTTAGAAGCATTGAAAGAATTTGTCATGACACCTTGTTCTTGAAGTAGGTGCCATCCTTGTTTTCTAACCCCTCAACTTCTTCTTGAAACATCAGGTCACCATAATTTATCAAGGTAAATCCCAGTTCAAATTATTGTACTCTTTCTCACATTTTTTTCTGATCATAATGCAACCCAAACCATTCACTGGGTTGCTTACTGTAGGTCCTTAATGGATGCTTCAGTAGATACTAATGGCTACCCTTTCATTGAGCCTCTGCCTTCAGTCAACTATAACCACATAGTTGAGCCATCATCACTTCATCAACACTGCACTACACACACACACACACACACACACACACACACACACACACAAAATGTAAAACACATATCTCCAATCTCTACATTATGTGCTTCTCAATGGCTGTTTTTAACTCAGAATGGTTTAACTTTTACCAACTGCATTTATGTAACATGTTACGCTAGTTTACTATGAATACTGGTTGGATTTTCAGAGGTGTGATATGTCGTAAGAATCCAATCATTAGGAAGGGAGGGAGGGAGGAAGGAAGGAAGTATTTTCTGACAGAACAATTAATCAACGGAATAGCTTGCCTCTCAGAGTTGTGGCTGCACCATCACTGGAGATTTTCAAAAATAGACCGGACATTTGACCAGGATGGTATAAGGTCTCCTTCCTTGAGCAAGGCGTTGGACCTTCAAGACCTTTCTGCCCTGTGATTCTATGTTCTACGAACACATTCTTCCTCCAGCCAATGAGAAGACCTTGGATGAGGCCAAGTTCTCTACTTCCTCCCTCTTTCTTTTTGGTTCAGCTTTGTTCCAGAAAGCAGTAATGTAGACATTAATCCCTTCTTCAACCAGCCCAGGACACTCTGACCATAAAACAAGGAGAAACAGACCTTCAAGACTTAGCGGGCAAATATGGAGAAAGAAGAGGCTGTCGAAGAACGCAACCAATGTGTATTTGGATGGACGTGGGCGTGGTACATACAGTGAACAGTTGGGAACATGTTTCAGAATTGAATCTTTCTAATGATTGAAGTGTTGAGATGTCCTTGGTGCTCTCTGAGCTTGGATGTTTTCTTGCTAGACTAGTCCTGATGGTGTTAACCAAGTTTGGTCATGAGGAGTGGAGATAGAGAGAGTTGTTTAGGCTAGGTGGTGTTTCTTCCCGCGGGAACACGAGCTGACCCTGCTGAGGCCTTGAGGTGGAGATTGATGACACCAGACAATGTTGAATTACTTCTATTGGAGAATGTGACTTTTGGGGGCTGTTTGTTTCTAACTTCCAATATTATGTGGTGTAATTCCGGGTTGTGTCAGATCCAGAATTACAATAAACTTTGCCCATTTGATGCTTTCCTAAATGAAAGAAATTATTATGGAAGATGGACTTTGCTCTTTCCTTTTGAAATGGATTTCATCCCTTGGAAACCTGACGACGTCAGCAAGAAAACAACCAAGCTCAGGGAGCATCAAGGACCCCACAGCCTTCCTCCTCCTCCTCCTCCTCTTCCTGCATTCCACTAATTCCTCTCCCTTCTCGCATTGATGATGCTCTCCAGCTGGGTCATGAAATGTCTTCAAGAAGACAACCAAGCTCAGGGACCCCTCATTTCAACCCTGAGCTACAAAGATTCTCTTTTATTAAAGTGTTGTTTGAAAAATCTCTCGTTCACACATCTCTGTCCCTCTCCTCTTCAGACAGGCCTTCGGAACGTGGTCTGTTCCCATTGGCACAGACTTGAGGTGGCACCGTCCTAACCACTGATGGGCGCACGTGAGCTGCCCTCCCTCCCTCCTGCAGCCCCGGCCAGAGCAGATCTCCCTGGCTAAGCCACCTGTCAACATTTCAAATGGCCCTTTTATCTGAAAGCTCACTTGGAGGCGAGGCCGGCCTATGAATCAGGGAGGTGTGACAAGGCCTGGGTGCTCCCCCAGTTCACACGCAGCTCTGCCAAATCCAGCGAGCCCCGAGCACAGAGAAGCCATCCTGGCCTTCAGAGACGGTCAGGTTGAAAGTATTCCACCACGCAGACTTTCTAAGGGGGAAAAAAAAAAAAACACACATTATCAGTCTGTCTCCCAGCCCTCTTCCCCATGCCAAAGGTTAACGAGAAGATGGTTGCTGCAGAAATTTTTGACAGCTCTTCATCTCTAATGATTAGTTTGACAGATGCGATTCTGGCTGCTGTCCAGTTTGTAATGGGGGCTCGGCTTCTGCCTCCAAGTGCATTAGAGATGACCTGCTTACATCTGCAGGCCAAGATACTGTAAATTTTGTTGCAGCTACAACAACGCCTATGGGGTGGGAGGAAACTCCCTGCTTGCCTGTATGCATAAGTTGTGTGTGTGTGTGTGTGTGTGTGTGTGTGTGTGAGAGAGAGAGAGAGAGAGAGAGAGAGAGAGAGAGAGATCTATTAGGAAGTCAGATCCCATGTGCCAATCACACTATACCTTATCTCTTTTGCTTAGAGAAAAAAAATGTTACTAAGGAAAATTCAAATGTTCAGAGGCAAAGGAGTAAAATGGGCTTTAGAACAGGAGTGTCCAATCTTGGCAACAGTAAGACTTGTGAACTTCGTGGCTGGCTGGGGAATTCTGGGAGTTGAAGTCCACAAGTCTTACAATTGGCCAACATTGGACTCAACCAATTCAAGCAAGTCCAAGGTTGGACTCAACCAAGGGCAACCAATTTGAATATTTTCAATATTCAATCGTATCATGATTTATCACGTTGCTTAGATGTACACTGAGAGCTTTTGCACCAGAGACAATCCCTTGAATGTCCAATCACACTTGGCCAATAAAGAATTCTAGTCTAGTCTATGTATTCAGTAAATTATTTTAGGGCATGACTTCTGCTATATCACAGAGAGAAAGAGAGGGACTTTAGATGGAACCAAGTCTGTTGCCTTCTTTAAAAAAAATAATAACTTGGGATATAGTAAAGATCTCTTACTGGACAGTTCCAGTAATATTTGATACTTATAAGCAAGGGGAAGGCAATCTTGTCTGGATGCAGGGCTGGCTGAGGAAACTGGGAAGTCCACCCATCTTCAAGCCTACTGGTGGGGGAATTCTGGGAACTGAAGTCCACGCTTCTTGGGAAGGTTGAGAAACAATGATTTACAGCAGGGACTGTTCAACCATGGCAATTTTAAGACCTGTAGATTTCAACTCCCACTGGCTGGGGGATTCTGGAAGCTGAACATTGATGGGATTAAAAAATTTTTACTACTGGTTCTGTGGGTGCAGCTTGGTGGCTTGGGGGGATGGCTTGGTGGGTATGGCAGAGGAAGGATACTGCAAAATCCCATTCCCCACCCCACCCCACCAACCTGCTTTTCAGCTCCATTCTCCTGTGCAGGGCAACAAAAAGAAGTCCCAGCCGATCAGCTGGGACTCGATGGGAGGCAGAGAAGAGATGGGAACAGGGCCAGACAGAAGGTGGCATCTGCCAGTTCTTTGAATGACTCAAAATTTCCACTACTGGTTCTCCAGAACTTGTCAGAACCTGCTGAATACCACATCTGGAGCTGAAGTGCATCATGGTTAAAATTGCCACAGTTGGACAGGCCCTGAATCTACATGATGCAGGCAAGCATTTAGATCAGACCACCGGAGCAGGACAATGACAGAACTTGGTCTGGCATGCAACACAGTAGCAACCAGGAGAGCATTCAGATTCCTACACTCTTCCTCCCCAGCGCCAGAGGCATCGGAACGACATAACAGGTGTCCGAATGAGGCAAGAGGCATTGTGACGTCGTAATGACAGTTTTGTCCCATGCTCTCTCCTCTACCACCGAGCCCAACAGCTGGAGTTTAAGATGTAAGCAATCCCAGCCATCAAGACTTAACTGTGGATACTTGATCTCCTAGGAATGTGCCAAGGCTCTTCTGAAACCCAGTTCAAGCATCACCTGCCCTGGCAAACGAACTCCAGCATTCCACAACGCCATTGTTTTGTTATCGAATCTGCCTACTTCACCCCGTTTCAAACCCAGCTTACGTTTGCTTTACAGATGTAATTCCCATGTGGTTCCCCCCAGATTGGGGTGATTTATCTGTCTTTAAAAACGAGCCGAATGAAAAGGGGCAGCTCTCTGTGGACCCATCCCTTCATTATCCCTAAGATGGCGAAGTCTCCCTAAGCCGTGTCTGAAACTAAAATAATATTTTCTTCGAACACGGCCTTTGCCAAATTCAAAGCGAAGGAGAACAAAGGAAGCAAAGAAAGAAAGAAAGAAAGAAAGAAAGAAAGAAAGAAAGAAAGAAAGAAAGAAAGAAAGAAAGAAAGAAAGAAAGAAAGAAAGAAAGAAAGAAAGAAAGAAAGAAAAGACATTTGCTTGGCTCTGGCTGGGGTCACGTATGAGGCTTGTGTGCGTAAATCGAATAAATATTTCAAAGGGAGAAGAGAAAAATCGTTAACCTTTTGTCATTAATGTTCGCAGTTCTCCCAAAGCTGCCCCACAGTTTGAATTAGCGCACCTGCCAAAATAAGCACCAAGTTTTGTTACCCTCTTAGGGACAACCTTGTTCCATAAATCACTTGCTTTCTGTGACAGCTAAATGTGTTTTATATCACATAGAGAGCCTGTGTTTATGAATGTGAGATAAAAAGGCTTTAGCCAGTGCAAACAGAGGAACTACTGTGTAACGCTTGCCTTTCTCTTTCGACTTTCTCCCCTTCCATGAAGAGGAATTGGATGCTGCGCCCTGAGTTTGCACAAGTAGGCCTTGGGTTACATCTTGGAGTCCTTGATTTGTCTTAGACCACTGAAGCCCTTTCTTGCTGGACTAGAGAAATATTGGCTTCGCTGAGTCTATTACGAATAGATGGAGATATTGCACAATCTAAGGCTGAAGACAAGAGAGATCTTCACATGTTGAAGAGGGTGGCTAGTCACAAAGGAGTTTAGCAAGCCTGGGTGGAGTGCAGTTGTGTCTCTGACACAATCCGATTCTGGGAGTTGAAATCCACAGGTCTTAAAGTTATCAAAGTTGGACACCCCTGATTGACAGGATAGAGGCAAACTGTCATAGTTCTGAGCAATGAACAGTTGAATTGGAAGCTCCACTAGAGAAGAACATTGGGGAAGCTCAGTGATAAACCAGATTTTGATAGGAAGAATGTGACCGATCACAAGTGAGTTTAGCAAGCCCAGGTGGGGTGCAGTTGTGTCTCTGACACAATTCAATTCTGGGAGTTGAAATCCACAAGTCTTAAAGTTGCCGCAGTTGGACACCCAGCTATAGTTCATTGTTTCTCAACCCCAACCTTTAAGAATGGAATTTTGGCTCGCAGAATTCCCCAGCCAGCAGAGTTTAAGATGGGTGGACTTTAATTCCCCATCCAGCTTGCATCCAGACAAGACTACCTTCTCCTTGCTGGAATAATCCTGGAACTGTCCAATAAGAGATCTTTACCATATCATGGAATAAGCAGAAGTTTATAGTAGAATCCTCTGCATGTAATGTTCTCCCCAGAAGTCAGGGAGATAACCTCCTGTTATCTCTTTAGAAGTTTCAAAGCTGCCTTCTACCCTGTTTTTCCAAAAACATGACCTACCCTGAAAGTAAGTCCTAGCCTGATTTTTACATGTGCACCCAATATAAGCCCTACCCCCAAAATAAATCCTAATTAAGATCCCGTCCACTCCAGAGTGCACAAGTAAAAATTAAGCTAGGTTGGGGATGAGAGGGGTGGAGCTGCCCTACTACTTACCATAGAACAGTTGTAGCCGGGCCCTACACACCCTGACACCTGCCTTGCGGGCCTATTTCTTCTGCAGTTGGCAAGGCTTTCCTAAAGGCCTCCGTAGCTGATAATAGAGCCCCAGATCGATCTGGAGCTCTGTTATCTTCTGCAGAAGCCTTCAGAAAAGCCTTGCTGGCTGCAGAAGAAGTTCCTGAAGGCCTCTGACAGTGAAAAGGAGGCCAGGGGCAACGCACAGAAGTGAGGTTAGTCAGTGGAGGACATCCCCCCAGAATAAGACCTGGTGCCCTTTTTGATGGAAAATAAAAATAACACAAGGTCTTATTTTCAGGGAAACATGGTAGTTGAAGTTCATAGAAGTGAGAGACATTCTCCCACTGTTTCTCAAAAGAGCAATAATAGTCTAAATTCTTGCTTTGCCCTCTTTTGTTACTTTTGCATGCAGCAGGAACCCCATTGGCAACCTTCTCCCCGCGGCCTACACCTCACCCTGTGGGAAAGCAATGATGGTCTTGGGATATTTGCATTCAGAGCATCAACTCTGCTACTAAGCATTGGCCATTCTCTAGGCTGGTGGCATTTGAAAGTCAACCTGCTTGGTTGGCTTGGGTTCAAACCAACCAGAGTTGAAGTCCCCATCAGATTTGGCCCAGAGAAGGAGACTCTCACCTCCCACTGGGTCAACTTGTGCAGAGCTATGTTCTTCAAAGGCCTTTCATCCTAGCTAGTCCTTTTCTGTCCCGTGCCATCATAAATATTGATACCTATCAGTCCTCATCGCCAGCCTAGAATTCAGGCAGCCTGTATAATGGTGTGGATTTTGGAGCGCCCTGGACATTTTCTCTGTTGGAATCATTAAGGATGGAGTCCTGTGTAACTTCATTCTCCATTACAACACAATAACAGGAAACATTTCGGTGGCCTCTAAAGTACTTGGCATAGTATTTCACTTTAATGCTTACATTGTCCAAGCATCAATAAAACTGGAAACTGTGATATAATTAAATCCATTCTTCCTACAGAGAAGATGACTGGCTGAGATAACAATGAGAGCCGCTCATTACATATTGCTCGGGAGAGAGAGTGCATAACTTCCAAAGCCCCCCCCCCCTCTTCTCCAGCCAAAAGCTCTGCTTTATTTATTTGTCACAAAAGAAGAGAGAGGAGGGAATTGATGAAGGCTTTTTTTTCACCTCCCCCATCGTCTTTGTGTTCAGAGTTCAAGCCCCACTTTCAGCCCAAACCTGAATTGCCTGCTTCAGGCTGACATTCATTCAAACCAAGGCCTTCTCGGCATTAGCCCAGGTGAGGTGCCATGATAGCCATCTTAATCCCAAACAATGCTCCACTGCACAAAAGGTACGGGAGCTGTGAGGTCCTTGGTGCTCTCTGAGCTTTGCAGATGTTTCATCACCCAACTAGGCAACATCATCAGTGATAGAAGGAAGTTGGGGAGAAGGGAAAAGGAGGAGGAGGAGGAGGAGGAGGACGAGGAGGAGGGAGGAGGAGGAGGGGATCCTTGGTGCTCCCTGAAATTGGTTATTTCCTTGTAGATGTTTCATCACCCAACTAGGCAACATCATCAGTGATAGAAGGAAGTTAGGGAGAAGGGAAAAGGAGAAGGAGGAGGAGGAGGAGGAGGAGGAGGAGGAGGAGGAGGAGGAGGAGGGAGGAGGAGGAGGAGGAGGAGGAGGAGGAGGATGGGATCCTTGGTGCTCCCTGAGATTGGTTATTTCCTTGTAGATGTTTCATCACCCAACTAGGCAACATCATCAGTGATAGAAGGAAGTGCAGTAAGGAAGGAGGAGGAAGAGGAAGGAGGACTATGGGATCCTTCATGCTCTCTGAGTTTGGTTGTTTTCTTGCAGACATTTCATGACCCAGCTAGGTAACTTCATCAGCGCTAGAAGAGAGTGGTGTTTGCTTTCTGTTTCTATACAAGTGGCTTGCCTTGTCAGTGTTGGTGGGAGTGTTGTTTTTTTCTTGGTGGTTCTTGGATTAGGCTGTTATTTACTGTTAGCTTGTTTGTCTGCATTGGTAGATTCTTGACTGGGGTGTTTGATTATTGGTCTAGTGATGTTCATCCCTGCTCATCTGGGTGTTGATTGCCAGTAAGGATTGTTTCTTTTGAATGGTATATAGTTGTTGTTTTTGTCTATGTGCCTGTTGTGATGGCACATAGAGATATGAGAGATATTCTCTAATTTTCTAATTGAATACTCTTCACCCAAAGTTAGTCTTTTAGAAATACATGCTGGTGTTTGTCATTCTTTAGGGTTCACTCCATCCTAGGAACGATTAACAGAAATTCTGCTCTGAATTATGGCTGTGTTGAGGTCTACTTATAAGTTTTGTCCTTTATTTCTAAAGCATAAAACCCTTAAGATAAGTTGGCTTTCTTTTTTTTAAAAAAAAGCTGACAAAATCAGTCAAAATCTTGAGTAATATGGAGGAAAGGCACAAGGCATAACCAACAGTTAAAGATCCAGACAAATTTTAGTTACATGAGTTAAAATCTTATTTTTGGATGGGGGCAGGCCAGAGGAATCAGGCCAAGCAATTAAGCACCATGAAGTAGTATCATGAAGAAATGAATAGCAAAACAGGGACTTGTTGGCTTAGCTGAACACAAAGAGTGTTTTGATTTGGCCTTAACTGGAGAGTTTTATTGCTAAAATAATATTTCATCAGTGGATCAGCTGAACACAAGGCACAGAAAAAGGCCCAAGTAGCTGCGAGAGAAATCATTCTTCTAATTCTGCAAGGTTTCTGTGACAAATTAACTGTGTGATACAATTTTCACTTCTGTGAAAAGAGACGAGAAGAACAGAAAGACATTCTCTCTTTAGGGAAAGGTGCTGAGATTTACAGCTAGACTGAAAGTGGGACAATAGATAATTCCTCTATCTTAGGTTACAGATCATTCAACCAAAAACATCCTTCCCAGAGATTCTTTTTTTTTTTTAAAGGACCATTGGGAATAGCCTAATATGTCTTGATCCACAATTGTGTGGATGGGTTTAAACTGATTCCGTTGATCTTGCATGATCAATGTGATCTGAAGCCACAACTTGAATGGATTCTCCAAAGAGCATAACACAGGACGAGAAGCAATGGAAGGAAATCAATCAAGGTGTGAACCAACCTGGGAGAAATTTCCTGACAGTTAGAAATATTAACCAATGGAACAACTCGCCTCTAGAAGTCGTGGGTGCTGCATCGCCAGGGGTTTCTAAGAAGAGATTGAATGACTATTATTCTGACACAGTATAGGATTTCTTTCTTGAGGGGGCTGGACTAGAAGACCTCCAAGGTCCCTTCCAACTCTGTTATTCTGTTATTCTGGAATGGATTCATTTTTTAAAAAATCTGAAGCAGGTCAAGGCAATTCAATTCTCAATTTTGGAAAAACAAACAGGATTCCAAAAGACCACGGGAAATAGACAATCACAATATCTTGCAAAGACAGATAGATAACAGCCCAGCCCACTCAAAAAGATATATGATAGCTTTGATTTGGAGATTCACTTGAAGGACCTTCCAACTAAGTCTTGGAAGTGAATTTTTGCATGGTCCCTGCATTCTGACTAATGCCTTAAAACGTCCCCTCCTTTTTCTTCACCTTCAAACCAACATGTTGGCCTCTGATTAAGGAGGGAAGGGGAATTTCAGGAGGTCAAAAACAGCTTTGGAAAATGCACTAATTTATAGACTCCTCCAAGAAGGGAAGGATCAGTCATTCATATGGATTATTTATTTGGTAAGGAGTTATCGAAATTCCGACAGAAGGATTGTAAAATTTGAAGCGTTTCAACATGACAAAATGCTTTTATGCTGGAAAACCAGGCCAGGAATCTTACACGTTCAGACAAATTGGAGCTGCTCGGGGCCACCACATTTTTCTAAACCAATTCCTCAAATTTAACAGCTACAAAGCAGACAGTACAACATGGTCCCCTTCATGCTGGGGATAACAGTAGGTATTTATCTTGGCCCGAGTCAATGGGGAGACTTTTATTCGGTTCATTACCCATACATTACTTCATAAATAGAACACATTAAAAAAAAAAAAACCAGTTCACTTGAAAAGAAAAAGTCAACTGTAGAAGAATACTAAAAAAAAAAAAAAGACAGTTTTTTTTTCTGTTGCTGCAATAGGTACAATGAGATCTCCAGGAAGGTTTGGTCAGATTAAATCATTTCAAATCACAATCTGTCCAGATTTTCAAGTCCCAGAGAAGAGGGTTTGAGATAGATTTACATTCAATGGGAAAAGCTGTACGGGACCCAGATGTTTTCCTGACATCACTGCAAACTCCGTGTCGCCAACAATCCTCAAACTTGGAACAGAGGAAAGAGCAAAGGTGAAAGAGTTCAGATTTCTTCATCTAGTGACCTTATCTGGGCAGAAGGTCAGTTCACACAATCTACTACTGTTTTCTCACACGGTAAGGATTCCAAAGCTACAGGAAGGTACTTCAGAAGGGACTGCGGAGGGGGAGGAAAAATGAGGGCGACACCAGGCCGTTTTTGTTTTTTTTTAACTCGGAAGGTTTTTGTCTGCTTTTTAAAATTGAAGATATTGCACGCTAAAGCATCGAGTCAGACGGCCTGACAGGAAAGAAAATTCCCAGGATAATCAGTGACCTGGCTTCCTCTGGGATGGTGCGATGCAGATGGAAATATGAAATATCGCAAGACCACCCAGACTTTGGATGGCTGAGACTTTAAGGATCAGAAATGCTGCTCAATTAGGCTGACTTGACATCATAACTATGGGACACCTGGATTACCAGCAATAGAACTGTTCATGGATGGGTTTGATCAGCAGGAGGAGGGGAAAGGAGAGGAGGGGAAGAAAGAAGAAGAAAAAGGAGGAGGAGGAGGAGGAGGAGGAGGAGGAGGAGGAGGAGGAGGAGGAGGAGGAGGAGGAGGAGAAATGATGGAGAAGGAAAAGGGGAAGGAGAAAGACTGGAGAAGAAGACTAGCAGAAGGAGTGATGGAGAAGGATGACTTTCTCCAGAAAACAGATTCTTCCATAAAAACCCAGCAACATCCATATCCTTGGCAACATTTTTATTCTCACTAATTTCCTTTAATTAGCGTTAGTATTTTCAGATGTTTATATCCTGCGCTAATAGGGGAAAAGGTAACGCTATAATGGCCTTGGAGGTCAAGATCTTGGGGGATTAGGAACCAATTGATCTCTTTCAGCCCAACTTCCCACACAGGGTTATGGTGGTGGGGCTAAGATGCATGGAAACTGCCTTACGAGGAACCTGGAGAAGAAACCAGCTAAAGCAATAACTCATATATGCCGATATACACCATGTCATAAGTAAGTTGGCAGGAGCAATCCTTGTAAATGGCCTGCATTGTGTTTAACAAGACCAACCGCTTCTTGCATTTCTTTCTTGGCATCATACCAAATTATGGTGGGATAGTCTACCGATCGACTCTTTAAATGTCTTCTCCCCCCTTTTCATTCTCCCCCAAAGGGGGGAAAAAAATCGCCTCTTCCTTGACTCCTGAGAAGTTCGCTGAAAGCCACCTGAAAGGATTATTTTCAAAAGAAATCCGTGATTTGCTACAAAAGTTTTCAATTTGAGTCAGGTGCAACCAAACCAGAGTAAGCTTAAAAGAGATTTTATTCAGGATGGAAGGGGAAACTTCGCATCTGGAAGTGGAGACCTTTTGGGCCACCAAAAATAAAAAAAAGCTTGCAAAACACACACACACACACACACACACACCAATCCATCCCATTTCCATGTGATCGTTTAGGAAGCCAGATGCAAAGGGTTGAAAAGTGTAAGGGAGCCTTTGGTGCAAAGCAGGGTTCATAATTCCTTTTTATTATTTCTCCGGCCTGGAGTTGAAGAGCAAAACATTTTAGAAATGATTAAATAGGTGTTGACATAGAAGTATCAAGCTAAATCCAGAGTAAGTCCTCTCTCCTTTTTGAAAATGAATGAGTCATGCATGATTAAAGTTTGAGCTCAAAAAAATTCAGTGTCCAATATGCATCAACTGTTGGGAGAAAAATTCCCAGAGCCCATAAATTTCTAAAGATGGATAAAGCAATATTCCCTAATGATTCCTGGTGATGTTGGTTCCTAGGTAACCTTCTCCAACTTTCTGCTATTTACAGTTGTGAACCGAATTCTTAAGTGCCACAATCAACTTGCATTGGTCAATCCCCATGCCTTATTTAGTAAATATATTAATTGTTCATCTGGAGCATTCTCGTGTTTTCCAACCAGCAACTGATGTAAACATGGGGAAGGCAAGGGAAGAAGAAAGGGAAGAGAAAGTAGAAGGGAAGGGAAGGAAGAAGAGAAAGGAAGAAGGAAGGGAAGGAAGAGATGAGAAAAAGGAAAATAATAGAAAAAAGGAAAGGAGGAAAGGAGAAGGGAAGGGAAGGGAAAGGAAGAGAAGGGAATTTTTTCTTGTTTAAAATACTAAGTTAGGGTTTCCCAAATGAATTCTATAAATGAATTTCTTGTGGTTCGCCAGCAGTAGGTGCAGACGGCTGAATTGTCGGAGAGCGAGGACTCGGATGAGAGGTCTGCACGTGATGCAGGGATGGAGGCAGGACCATCAGGGAGTGGAGTGCTGCCTTCAGAGATTGTGGAGGCTGGCAGCAGCGATGAAGAGGTCCCTGAGGAGCCTGTGCCCAGTGCGCATGTGCACAGGGCTGCTCATAGGAAAGAGCAGCTGCAGCAGCAAGGGCGACTCAAAAGTAAGGCTTCAAGGTAACGGCCCCTCCCTTAAGAGATAAAAGCCAGCTGAGAAACCGGAGTTCTTTGCAGGAAGCAAAGGAGTTTTTGCACTCAACCCTTGTGGACGTTCAGAATATCTTGGTCGGTGTTTGGAGACTCTTTGTGTTTGAAATATTTCTTAGTAACTTTATCTAGAGTTCTTGGCAGCCTTGCACAATCTTGGCAAGGCTCATTCTTATCAGGGACAATTAGTTTGAAACAGCCTTTTAACCAAGAAGGAGCGGAATTCGTAAAGAATAATTAAAAGGTTCTGCTGTTACCTCTGTTTCGTGTTTGTTTCCTTGGAACAAGGTTTGGGTCAGAACAGAATTCTTGATTGTGACTCAGCTACTAGGTAGGCTAAATCAACTGCCTGTTGTGTGTGTTTGGGTCCGCTGGCTGTTCATTTCTGCATTTGGTGCCTTCCTTTCACACATACACACACACACACACACACACACCCTCCACACACCCACACCTAACATTTTTAAGCAACAGTTGATTGTTGATGGCAACAGCTCCAACACTGACCATGAAAATGTCTGTCCTACACGATGCTTTCCATAAATACAGTGCTAATAGCCATCCCTTGGGAGGGGGGGGTGGAATTCCTTCCTTTCTTAGACCTCTACAAACACACAGCAGTTCTGTCTAGCAGTACCCAAGTTGGGGACCAGACTGACGTTTGAATAACTGCCTCGAAAAACAATGATATCTTAAAATGCCTAGCATTTCACCGTTCGGCAAGCTTTCCTTTCGGACCCACTTCTGGTACTGTACATCTCGGTACCACCCAGAAGAGTTCATCCAGAAATTGACAGAGACCATGCCTCATGAGGTTTTGCAGAAATGCTTCATTTCACATCTGCACACTCCTAATGAGATGTAACAAGGGAACCCACCCTATAATTTTCCACCCACGGGTTTCTCGCGCATCATTTTTCCAACCGTTCTAAATGCGGCTGGTAAACAGTGCATTATGCAGGAAGGTTGGGGCTAGAAAAAAAATCGCTTCTGAATACCAGTCCTACCCATTACAGACCAGATTGGAATATAACACTTGTGGTAGGGAACCCCCAAAACCATCCGTTGAGCTACAGCTCGATAGCGTGGATATTCTCACTGGCGTTTGAGTTGCCTGAAGAACAGAAATTTCATATGTTCACAATAAGAAAATGAGGTGAGGGACACCAAAAGTTTGTTTGGGTTTACACAGAATCTGGGGTTAAGAGTAGATTTGCGGGGACGAGCTAAGAAGTGGAGGAAATAGTCTTATAAGCGGAAGGGAAGGAAATTGGGCGCTCCAAGTCACAAAAGAAACGTGTTGCGATGGACCAAAAATTGGGAGTGTGTGATGATAAAAAGGATTGAGATGGACAAAAGAATGCATAGAAACAATCCTAGAAAACTTTGCAAGTACTGCCTCTTCAAGTATATCCAGGTTACTTAGAACGTAGAATAATAGGATTGGAAAGGACCTTGCAGGACTATTTCAACACCCTGCCCAGGGCAGGAGATCTAAAATCACTCAGGATTTTCTTCAGACTTGATGAGGTGGATACATGTGATCATAGAAAGAAGAACAGAATAATAGAGTTAGAATTAGAATTCTTTTTATTGGTCAAGTTTGATTGGACACACAAGGAATTTGTCTTGGTGCAAATGCTTTCAGTGCACATGAAAGAAAAGATACATTCGTCAAGAGTCAAGAATCATCAGGTCCAACACTTAATGATAGTCATGGGGTACAATGGAATAGAAAGATATAGGAATAGAATTTAAATAGAATGGGATGGGATGGGATGGGATAGAGAACAGAACAGAACAGAACAGAACAGAACAGAATAGAATAGAATAGAATTCTTTTTTGGCCAAATGTGATTGGACACACAAGGAATTAGTCTTGGTGCAAATCTAGTGTACATAAGAAGTCATCAAGAGTCAAGAATCATAAGGTACAACATTTAATAATAGTCATGGGGTAGAATAAGCAATCAAATCATACTAGGAAACAGTCAATAAAAATTGTGAGGATACAAGTGACAAAGTTATAGTCCTGCAGTCACAAGTGGGAGGGGACGGGCGATAAAGAGTGATGAGAAGATTAATAGTAGTGCAGACTTTGTAATAGTTGAGCAGTTTTGAGAGAATTATTTGTTTAGCAGAGGGATGACATTAGGGGAAAAAACTGTCCTTTTGTCTATTATTCTGGTGTGCAGTGCTCTATAGCGTCATTTTGAGGGAAGGAGTTGAAACAGTTTATGTCCGCGATGTGAGGGGTCTGTAGATATTTTCACAGTCCTCTTTTTGACTCGTGAAGTATACAGGTCCTCGATTGAAGGCAAGTTGGTAGTAATTGTTAGTAGGGACTTTGGAGGTCTTCTAGTCCAACCCTCTGCTCAAGCAGGATACCCTGTATCATTTCAGAGAAATGGCTGTCCGATTGCTTCTTAAAAGCCTCCAGTGATGGAGCAACCACAACTTTTGAGGGCAAGCTGGTCTAATGATTAGTTGTTCTCACTATCAAAAAATATACTTCAATGCCTTGATCATGACTTTTTCTTTCAGTTCCCAGACAGTCTAGAAATTTCTGCTCCCTCACCTCATCTAACTGCCTTCTTTAAATGCTGTAAAAATCAAAGAAGGCATCAACTTTTGGGGAGTCTGCGTGGAGAAAATCAATATTCAGAATGTTTATGGCAGCATTTCTCAACTTTGGCAGTTAGAAGATGGGTAGACGTGAACTCCCATGTTGGCTGTGGAATTCTGGGAGTTGAAGTCCATCCATCTCCAAGTCACCAAGGTTGAAAAAAACGCTGCTTTATGTCCTAACAAAACCCAACTGAAAGCCATGTCTCTCCACGGAAGAACAATACAAGTTTATCCCTAACTTTATGGCATTTCTTTGAGTTTTATAAAGGCTGTTCTCATTATTTATGGAATGATCCATTGGGTACAGTTAAAGCATTGCAGATTGTGAATGAATTTTTCAAATTGTTTGGGAAAGATCCAGATGTTTCACCTTGTAAATAGACTAGACATTTACCAGGGGTTCTTTTGGCAGATATAAGAGCAAATCTATCATGATGGTGTAAGGGGGAGGAAAAGGGTCCTAGCTCAGTAAAGAATTCTCTCCAGGGAGGGTAAAAACTCCATAAATCCCCTTCTCAATCAATGAGACCTTTACAGCAGTTGTAAGGGCTAAGGATATAAAAGAATTCCTTCATGGATTTATTTTCCAGAGAACTCCCTTAATCCACAAAACAGAATCCATTGTGACATGAATGGGCGTGTAACTCATATAGTTCATTACCGTCTGTCTTGAAACATTACTTAGCTCAAAAAATGTGTATATGGAATACCGATCTCTGGAGAAGTTGCACATTTTTTAAGGAACTCTTAGATATAATTGACAAAGGTGGACCTATTTAGGAAAATTGGATGGAGGTTTTATATATTGAGGAGGCTTCTGTAGGAAGAAAAATTTGTGGGGAAAAATGTATAAGAACATTCTGGAAGCAACACCCAACTTCGCTAAACTGTGTCAAAATGTTGGCTGCTATTTCTCCAGATAGTGCTTGAATTAGGGCCACACAATTGAGTGCAAAATTTATGTTGCTCAGTGAGAATTTGTTAAGTAAGTTTTGCCCCCATTTTACGACCTTTCTTCCCACAGTTGTTAAGTGAATAACATCGTTGTTAAATGAATCTGGATTCCCCATTGACTTTGCTTCTCGGAAGGTCACAAAAGTGGATCTCCTCACCCCTGGACATTTCAGAACCCGATGCCAAGTATTTGAATTTTGATTGCATGACCGTGGGATGCTTCACAGTTGTAAGTGTGAAAAATGGTCATAAGTCCCTTTTTTCAGCGCCGTTGTAACTTTGAACCATCACTAAATGAACTGTTGTATGTTGCTTTACCTAGCTCTGCAAAAACCATGATGTCAATCTCAGTAGGTCTTGAGGAGCAGAAATCCCAAGGGCTCCTGACCACCCTAGATTTTTTGAACAGGGATTCCTTACATCCCAAAATTCTTTGTGGGAGCTTTAAACATGGCTTTGTTTAAAAGAAAAGCAGCGATCACCATCTTCTCTTGCCATTTCCAAGCAAACTCAAATGCTTTTCATTCCATCTCCTTCACATTTTCCTCCTTCAGTCGTTTTCTTCAGTTTTAGATCCAACTACCACATAAGTTGCGGGATTCAAAAATTTTTACTACTGGTTCTGTGGGTGTGGCTTGGTGGGCACGGCAACACCAGTTAAACGCAACTCCTTTATTGTTGTAGTTTTACTAGAGGTAGCAGTTGCTGGATTTTCTGCCTCGTGTGCTGAAACAACAACAGGGTACCTTCATTTTGATCAGGGATATCCTACTTGGCAACTTAACTTAAGACTTGAGGACTTCAAACTCCCAAAATTCTCCCGCCAGCCCACCATACTTGCTTCAGAATTCTGGGAGCTGAGGACCACATGTCTTAAAGTTGTCACGGTCGGACACCCCTGATTTCAACTGGAGCAAAGTTGCAGAGCTCAGAAAAATGGAACAGGCTTCAAGCTTGCAAGATCACAGAGCGAGTCTGGCTGGATTGGGAAAACTATTGTTATCCACACTTTCAACGCTGGCACGATCCATACTGAAATAATTCTGCTTTACTGGCCTGTAGGTAAACACCGCATATTTGTGCAGGATAACTGTCCAGCTGTCCCTTACCCCCTGTGGCTTTGCGTTATCACAAAGGAAACACGACGCAGCCAGATGATATATTTTTTTTCTAAAAAAGAAAAATTAAACTATCAAAACCACACAACACCCTCTCTTTCCCCCAGCAGATTGCCTGATTTATCCAGCCTCGATTACAGGGAGCAGAGAAGCATTCTTGGCACGCTGTCAATTCTTCATTGTGTCCCAGGCTTTTTAGATGTTTGCAGAATTGTTCACGTACAGGCATTAAATGGGGCCAGGACAGAAATTGGCATGAAGGTCCTTTAAAGCAGTGGTCGCCAACCGGTGGGCCGGGGACCACGTGTGGTCCATGAGAAAATTTTGGTGGTCCACAGAGAAATGTTCCCCCCCACCAAAGCAATTAATCCAGGCTGCGTGGGAACACAAGGCTTGCATCGCTTGCATTGCGAACAACACGAAGTAGTGAGGGGAGGGGGGAAAGGGTGGAGGGGGGAACTTGCCCCACGCACCCCAAGCTCCTGGCCAGGCCACGGGGCTACTTCTTTCCACTTCTTTCTTCTTCTGCTTTTGGCTGCATGCAAGGAAAGCAGCCAAAGTCTTTCTTTCTTTCCCCCAAACTCCACCAGAAATGAGTCTTTGGGACCCTGCAAGGCATCCCTGCTCAAAGAGGCTGCGCCAGCATGATAAGTCTCACAAAGACTCATTTCTGGCAGACTTTGGAGGAGGGAAAGAAAGACTCCTGCTGCTTCTGCTGCTTTCCTTGCATGAAGCCAAAAGTCTCTCTATCTCTCTCTCTCCCTGAGACGGAGCTGGAGATGGTATTCTGCAATCCCAAATGAAGAACGATCGATCGGTAGGAAAACGGAGTGGGGAATTTTCCTGCAGACTTCTTTTGGGAGGATTTTCCCAGGGTCTCTGGTCCACAGGATTTAAAAGTATGAGTTTGGTGTTCTCTGAGGTCCAAAAGGTTGGAGACCCCTGCTTTAAAGTAACCTTTGTTGCAAGTCAATCGATCAGTCAATTAGAATAGAGCAGGTAGGGATCTTAGAGGTCTTCTAGTCCAAACCCCTGATCAAGAAGGAGACCTTGTACCATTTCTGACAAATGGTTGTCCAATCTCTTCTTAAAAACCTCCAGTGATGGAGCACCCACAACCTCTGAAGGCAAGCTGTTCCACTGGTTAATTGTCCTCACCGTTAAGAAGTTTCTCCTTAATTCCTTCTTTTAAGTCCTTCTTTTCTCAAGACTATCCATAATCAACTCCTGCAACCTTTCTTCATATGTTTTAGTCTCCAGGCTCTTAAATTGGTGGGTCTATGACTGCTTCTATGCAGGATTCTTCTGTTTCTGTGCAACAAATCTAGTGGATGATCTTCTTAGAAAATTCAACACTTTCCGATATGAAGCGAACTGTCTCCCCCGGAGATTTTATTTTATTTTTCCTGAACTGAATTGAATTTAAAGTTGCCAAGGCTAGTGAATCTGCTATACATATTAGAGAGATGGTAGAGTGGAGAATTCCCCCAGCCATCATAGCCTTAAAGTCTCAAAGTTGCCAAGGTTGGAGACACTCACGCACAGGGTGTGAGCATAAATAAGATGCAAAGTCTGTGCTACATTGATAAAGAGGTTTCTAGTCAACAGCATCCAGCAATGATGCTACAAACAAGGCCAACTGGATGAAACCTTTTGAGAGCTCGGTTGAGGGCAGGTCTCTTAGTATCTTGCAGCAAAAACATGGAATCATTATGAAGAGTTCATATTTCCTGAAGCCCGATGCTACCCAAGCGACCAGAATATGTGTTTTCCTCCATTAAACAATCCTTGGTTCAGCAGGAAAAAGATGGTCAGATTCCCTAAGAGCAATTAATAGTCATGTCTTAAAGAACACCAGAAGCTGCAGGAAGCTTAGAATCAGGTTCTCCTGAGAAACAATAGCTTTATTAAATTGGATACTTTATCTATGATTTTAACAGTCTGGAGGTTTCCTTAGTATTTGCCTAAGGATAAATAGGATTTCAGAAGCAATGACCTCATTCAGGAACTGATGTTATCAGAGCCCTGCTGTTAATCTTCAAACTAGGCTGATTTGGGGGTAACCACACCACCAGGTTGAGGCACTGGGAGAGGCTGAGGCTGTTTCTATCATCAGAAGTATAAAACTGCTTTTACTGGAGGAAGTTCAAGGCCACCCAAGGAGAAGAGATCCATAGAACACACCAAACAAGCAACGGAGCGATGGGAAAGACCATCGGTGTGCATTGTTTCTTGGGATGGTTTTAACCAGCTTTGGCACCAGATAATTTGCTGCAGTATTTGCAGCCGGAGTGGCCAAACATTCATGGAGCCAGAATTCATGAATGAGATTGCATTCCTCTAAACATTTGGAAGCTGGACCCAGACACGACCATATTTATTTTTTAGATTTTTGTAGAGTTTCCTAAAGTAATGCTATACTGGGGCATTATGAGAAATTAAAATGGTGGAACCCAGCAATTTACCATTTATTGATTCTTCTATCTATGAATACCACTAAGGACAACCGAATAGAACAACCAATGGAGGACTTCTTCACCAGATCCTTACCGAGAACTTGGTCGTCATGCATGCATGGCAGTCTCTCAAGAGCTCACTAAATCTCCTCTTTTTGCTGTCACTCAAAGTTCAATCAGTAAATCTGTCAGCAGGAACTCAAACAAACCTCTTCAGATTGGCAGGTTGTGGAGACCTCCAAAGATTTAATAAATAAGGAGGAACTATAATAGCACAAGGGACGTGGTGGCTCAATGGCTAAGATGCTGAGATTGCTGAGATCAGAAAGGTCGGCAGGTTGGTGGTTTGAATCCCTAGCGCTGCATAACACAGGGAGCTCCCGTGACTTGTCCCAGCTTCTGCCGACCTGCCAGTTTGAAAGCATATAAAACTGCAAGTAGAAAAAGAGGGACCCCTTTGGTGGGAAGGTAACAGTGTTCTGTGTGCCTTCAAAGGCATTTAGTCATGCTGGCCACAGGACCACGGAGACGTCTTCAGACAGCACTGGCTCTTCAGCTTTGTAATGGAGATGAGCCAGAAATGACTAGTAGCTACGTGCGAGGGGAACCTTTACTTTTATAATAACACAGCAATGGAGAACAGGCTTGTCTCTGGGTCCTACTGATCTTGAACCAGACCTATCATCAACTCTTATTTTAAAATTTTGGAAGCAAAGATATGATAGATTGAAGATCACCTGGCCTTGAGTTTCTTTTCAATGAAGATGTTAGGGCATGAACCTAGCTAGAATGTAGCGAGAAAAGACATCAACTTTTTAAGAGAAAGTTATCTGCGTTTTAGTATCTAAATTTCATTGTCTATTGATTTTATTTTTTGCTTTTAGGTATAACAAATTGTGCTCCCTTTATTGAAAAAGAATTCAGTTGTTATTTTAGTTTCCGTTCTGCACATAGAAAAAATCCTCCCCACCGCCCCCCCAGCAGCAAGATTTTTCCATCCAACTTCTGGAAGTTGAAATTTTACCAAGAAATGCATGCATTCCAACAACGGCCTTACCCACTCTATTAATATTCTCACTGTCCGAAATGGATTGACTTGAACCCACATTGCAAATTAATTAAGTTTCTGTTTTCTATATGCTCATCTCTGACTTTCCAGCTGCAATGAGTTTGTAACCCATATTCCTTGGATCAGCTTGCATCATTTTTTTTTTAAAGTATATCCTTAGAACTAAAAGGTTTACTGCATTTTTAGGACAAAAAAAAAATTAAATATTGATAGGGTTGAATTTCTGTATGTTTGTCTTCAGTTTATTATAGGAACAGGAGAGGATAAATAAAGTAGATATAAAGTGATTGTCCAGTTCTTCACCTCTTCAATCTGCAAGTCCTCCCAACTAGTTTCTAGTGTTTAGGGTTTGGTAGCTACAGAAGGCACCTGAGGTTCACCAGATAAAGTAGACAAGAATCAAAACAGATGTGGAAGGTCCTGGATGTGTGGACTTTATAAGCTGAAATATGACCTATTCCCAGAATGGGGAAAGATTAAATTGCTTTGCAGTTCCAACTGGCCTGACCAGAGTCTTGACTGGTTTCAGACCGAGGTTGATGAGACAAATCAAGGCAGAAAGTCAAGAGTTTGCCCATCGTTGGGGCCACCAGGGTTGGGTTTCAGCCACATCACAGATATCAATAGCCGAGGCTTATAGAGATTACTGTCAAAAGGCACCGAGTCCTTGCCCTGTCACTCATTGGGGTTAACCATGTTTGCTCATATGAAATGGATCATGTGAGTTATTGACACAGAAAGAACTCATTAGCATGCTAGTTCAATGTGGTGTTGAGTGACAAAAAAAACCTCACCTGGAAGATGGCGGCTGGAAGTTTATTTGTTCTTTCTTTCTTTCTTTTTTTCTTCTCAGCCAGGGATGATGGGGCAACCATTTTGCTGGATCAGAATGAAATTGAAAGACGGTGCGGACCGATAACTTAAACAAGTGCCTCTTGAATTGGGTTCAAGGCTCAAGGTGCCCTGTGGAAAAGGTGACTTCTCAATTGCCCGCAAGTGCACAGCACAGTTCAAGACAATTTTTGATTTCAAAAGTCAAGAACAAGTGTTGCAAGGAGTAACAGTATCCCAGTTGTATTCCAATATTTAGACCTAAAGTGATGATCAAAAGTCCTACAGATCTCAGATCTACATTCATAGGAACTCTGAGCTTCAAAAAGTTGTCCCGTAAAAATTTATTAAAAAGTTGGCTCTGGTGTGTTAACTGATTGAGGTTAGAATTTGGCTGCATTGTTTGTGTTACTGGCTCAAATGATTTTTTTCCAATGCATCTCTGGCACCGTTAACACTCCAAAACTATTTCAAATTACTCTGGGGAAAAAACATAAAACAAAAGATGACAGATATAACTGTACATTTCCCATTATATTTGATTTAAGGAACAGGTATTGGGCCTTGAGTTCACCAAAAATCAGGAATGTATTTTCTCTTCTGCTTAAAATAGTGATCAGCCAACTATTGATCTATCTTTCAAGGCTGAAGAAGTGAAAACACACTGGGTTTTCAAATAAGTTCTCAATCCTGTGAGCCAGCTCTTCAATTTTTTTTTTTTTTAAATAGCTTTTCTTTTGTTCTCTGACAGCTTTCCTAGATGGTTGTGTGTGATTATCCAAGCCCATATTTTTCAAACTTTCTTTTGCTTATCAAGTGAATGAGGTTGTATATTTGATTTCACGCATTGTTTGTAGGGTTGGGTTACCACATTCTTGTTCCAGGAAAGAGATCTTTCCCCACCAGATCTAAGAGACTTGAGCTGCCATGGCGCTAATGGAAAGGTTTTGCTACCTTCAAGCCACCCTTGAAACTGTAATGGCTGATATTTCTCCGCGGAGCTTCAAGACGATGATTGGCTTAACTCCCATATTGTGCCTTTTGACCTCTGACATAGAGAACATACGATAACAAGCAGGAATGAGGTCCCTCTGGGACAGTGCTAAGGTCTGTGGTGGATTAATCATTTCCAAGCATAACTTCTCTCCCTGAGGGTACAGTGCAATGGAGAACTGAACGGAATTAACCGCATGGCTTTTGGCTGATTAAGAAACCTGGAAGGAATTTCATCTTCCTTCTTCTTGGCGACCGCTTCCATAGCACCTCAGAATGCTGCTCAGCTCTGGACACAGATCTAAGCTAGGCTGCTTCAAGCTCAGGACGGAGCTGCTTTGCTTTCAGAGACAGGCGGGGAAGGGACGAGCCCGGGGGAGAAAGCACAAGTTTTGCAACAAATACAGGAACTTTGGATGTCTTCTCTTTTGAAAGAGTTGAGTTGTTGTGAATTCATTCATTTCCTCCAGTTCACTGGATTGAACTGGATGAGGAGAGGAGAGGAGAGGAGAGGAGGGAAGGGAAGGGAAGGGAAGGGGAGAGGAGAGGAGAGGAGAGGAGAGAAGAGAAGAGAAGAGAAGAGAAGAGAAGAGAAGAGAAGAGAAGAGAAGAGAAGAGAAGAGAAGAGAAGAGAAGAGAAGAGAAGAGAAGAGAAGAGAAGAGAAGAATTTATGGGCCAAGTGTGATTAGACACACAAGGAATTTGTCTCTTTCGGTATCCATGCAAAGCAACAGAGTAATAACAATCATAATAATAAAACCAAGAAGAGAGAATAGTAAAGAAGACAAGGGCAATGCTACAGCCATACAATATGGCTAAATATCCTTAGGCATAAGACAATGCTGTGGGAATTAGGTGTTCAGCAGAATGATGGTACAAGGCGGGGAAAATGCTCTCTAGCAGCATCCTGAGGGGAGGAGTGGAAAGAGTTGGTGTCCAGGATGTGAGGTGTCTGTAGATATTTTCTCAGCTCCAGATTGAGGCAGCCTTCACGCAACATGCTTAACCTGGTGAATTAGCCCATGCTCTCACTTTTGTGTTGGCTGCAAAGACGAAGAAAAGGAAATACAGACTTAGTCGCCTTCCCTTGACCCTTCCATCCATCACCTGGGGAGTTTAAACTCCTCCATAGGCCTAAGACAGGGGCTGGAGATGTTGAGTCACTACAACTGACAAGACTCCAAAACACCTTAGCCCAGATTAAATGATTTCTTAAGAGCTGAAATATTTGTGAGAACGCCCAATCTCAAATGTTCACTGTTTGTCTGAACTTTTTATTCCAGTGTGCAAACTTGCAAAATCTGTTGAGAATCCGGCCTTATTCTTCTTATGGTGTATCCCAACCATCGCACAAAGAAGGTTTAGTGCCTGACAAGGCTGCCAGTCCATCACTACAATAGCTATCTCACACACACACACACACACACACACACACACACACACACACACAAAATATTCTGTGCAACAGAATTTCCTGAAAGATTCGTTTTCCTTCTTTAACTATCACATATTTTAGTCCCATACTTATGTGCGTACATTGCTGCCTCTGAGAATTGTGCCCTTTGCATCAGCTGAGAAGTTATTTTATTTTTATTTTATTTGTTTTTTAAAATTATTAAATTAGGTCAGCTTTCCTATCTTTGCAGGTACTATACTCTTCAGTACCTCCCATGAATTGATTCCTTCCCAATCAAAATATTGTCACTAGAAAGCGATATCTAGTATGATCTCCAAATTCCTTAAATCTTAAAGGATTTGGGAGATATTTATATTTGGTGAATTCTGAAGCTTGAATGAACCCAACTTGGATTACTGGTTTTATATTAATTTAATATTTTATCTTGCATATTGTATTGTCCACATTGTCTCTCTCTCTCTCTTTCTCTCTTGCTCTCTCTCTCTCTCCATATCTACCAATTTCTATCTATCTGCCTATCATCTATCTATCTATCTATCTATCTATCTATCTATCTATCTATCATCTATATCTCCATCTCTGTCTCTCTATCTTATCTCTATTTATATATCTATATCTATCTATATCTCTCACTGATTATTTATTTAAACATATATGTATATTAGTGGTGGGATTCAAAAAAATTTACCAATTCTGTGGCCGTGGCTTGGTGGGCATGATGTAGTTTGTGTCTTGGTGGGCGTGGCAGGGGAAGGATATACTGCAAAATCCCCCTTCCCTTCCCACCCCACTAACCTGCTTTCCAGCTCCATTCTCCTGTGCAGGGCAACCAAAGGAGACCCAGCCAATCAGCCGGGACTCAATGGGAGGCGGAGAATAGATGGGGGCGGGGCCAGTCAGAGGCGGGATTTGCCGGTTCTCTGAACTACTCAAAATTCCCACTACCAGTTGTCCAGAACTGGTCAGAACCGGCTGAATGCCACCTCTGATGCATATTAGTGACTTTAAGTAAATGCCATATGCTAAATAAATAAAATAAACTGGACAAATATCTTAAGTGCTGTTCAGATTCTCCCTCCCTCTCATAAAAAAAATGGTGGGATGGAACCAGCTCCATGAAAAAATATATATAATCTAGGACTAGGCATTTTAAAAAAAAATTAATATAGAACAGGGAGGTTCATCTCACCCAATGGATGTTTTCAGCTTCACTGGTCACTGGGTGAGTGAAACTTGTGAATATTTTTTCTTCCCTTCTTCCTTTTTAACAGCCTCATGGATGTCACTGATGAAACTAATTAGCCATGTTCTCCCTTTATTAAAATCATAAATTTCCCACTTTGGGCCTGACTGGGAGTCCAGAAGGTCGAAGGGAGGCTGGCATAAAATTCCCTGACTGATTAAACTCTCTATAATACGTTGCAATATTTTAGCCCTGTCAAGGGACTTATCAGCCTGTGACGTTCGGGGTATCTTCCTCCTCTGTTTTCTGGCTGTTATTTCACAGACAGTAGAGAATGGAATGGAGACAAGAAGAGGAGTGGGAAAGGCACCCCTGGCATAAACAAGCACCCCATTCTTTGATTAACCCATTGGCAGAGAAACTCAAGCAACAGGGAGTGATAACTCATCCCAGCCCTGTGGTTCCTCCGTAGGGATCACCAGCAAAAGTCGACCTCTTCTGTTTTAGCTTGAGCCAGAAGATGGATGGAAGGACGGACTGTGTTACCTTCGCCCTTTGTCTCTTTGTCCCTTCAGCCCCTTGTCTTGATTGTACCAAGAAAGTGTTTGTTAGTGTTCCTATAGATTATCCAGTGAGCAACCCATATGCAGAATTCAATTCTGCAAAAAAGAATGGCCCAGTGTTTAGATCAGGAAAAGACTGAACTATTATCTTGAAGGACAAGAAAGAAGAGGAGGAGGAGGAGGAGGAGGAGGAGGAGGAGGAGGAGGAGGATGCGGCTAGGGGGTCCTTGATACTCTCTGACCTTGATTGTTTTCTTGCAGATGTTTCATTACCCAACTAGGCAACATCATCAGGGCTAGAACGGAGGGAGGTTTGAAGAGGAGGAGGAGGAGAAAGTTTACAAGGCCCTGAAAATCAGACCCTTCTAATAAGAAAGGCCTATAATGACATGCTTGACATTGCCAGAGTTCACACCATGTTGTGGAATAGTCCAAAAGATCTAACACCCAGGGTCTCAATCCTCTTGGGGACACACACACACACACATGGCCAAACAGAGCACCAGTCATATTGTCTTGAATTTGCTTACAGAAACAGCATAATAGCAAAATCAACCCGTACTGAATGGGATTTTAACAGAATAACAGAGTTGGAAGGGACCTTGGAGGTCTTCTAGTCCAGCCCCACTGCTCAAGCAAGAGAACACTCTGTAGTACCATTCTAGACAAACAGTTGTTTCTTCTTAAAAACCTCCAGTGATGGAGCACCCACAACTTCTGGAGTCAAGTCATTCCACCGATCAATTGTTCTCGCCGTCAACTTTCAGAATAAGAAGGATGTCGAGAGTAAAGTTTGCTGTCTCTGTGGGAATTGCCTACCTCCGTCGTTGGCTTCCCCCAATTATTCCACCGCTTATCAAGATCTCCAGGGTGACCCGCTGCTCTCCAGCAGGAGCCCTAAAGCTGGCTTAATTCCACGATGGGGAAGGCCTGGGTCATGGGCTGTGGGACGTGAAGGGAGGACTGGCGGTGAGGCAATCTGGCATTCATTGTCTAGTAATGGCTTCATTATCTCAAGGGGGGGGACAGCCAAGTGGCGGTGTGTGCAATGAACCTTGAAATTGTCCCGGAGCCGTTTATCATGGAGCCTTGGGGGTGAGAGAGGACAGGACCAACGTGGGAGAGGAGGAGCCAGGAATGTGTGTGCTGATTTGAGTCCCTCTTGGAATGTTTCCTGCTTCTTGGGCCTTTTCACCATCCGGTGAACCTTGGAAGAGAAGGGACAAGGGCAGAAGGAGGAGAGGGGTCTCAAGGCGTCAGGATTTTGGGGGGGGAGGGTAAAATCTTAGATAAGGGGTACATGGAAATATTATAATGATGGAGGAGGAGGAGGAGGAGGAACCAAAGTTATTGTTCATTGGTACAATGATAGAAAGGAACTTGATTAAATACGCTCCTAGAAAATAATCGTATATGTAATTTTGAATGAAATGGAAAATCAATGCATTCAGGTCTCTCTCTTTCTCTCCCTCTCTTTCTCTCTCTCTTTTCCTCTTCCTCTTCCCCCCCTCTCTTTCTCTCTTTATTTTTTCCCTCTCTTTCTCTCTCTTTCTTTTTCTCTTTCTTTCTGTCTCTTTTACTTTATCTCTCTCTCTCACACACACTCTCTCTCTCTCACACACACACACAGATACATATACACATGCACATACACACAGAGAGACAGACAGTTGGTGTACCACCGAAAGATTAACTTGGCTTATGGAGATAGAGAAAATTGGATATTCCTGCTGAAAACCAAGAGGATCAGAATAAAAATCAATAATTATTTAACCTAAATTGTGATGGGGGTTTTCCCATTTTCTTCCCCGGAGAGGATTGCTTCATCTTCAAACCCATAATTTGAAAGTATCCGTTTTTCTCGTGCTCACTCTCTGTGTCCGGTTTTTATTAGCATTAGAGTGATATTATTTTATCTGTGCTGTTCACTAAAAAATCCTTATCGTTAGGCAGCCTCTTGTGATTTGCTGACTCATGAATCAAATGTAACATGCTGTTATGCAAATATTTGTTGCATTGGTTTGTTTTATTTAAAAGTCAAAAACCAAACTGGTAAGACGCAATTACATAAAACCAAAATAAAAACACAGCAAGAACCAAACGATTAATAAAATGAATAATGAACCATATCCAGACAGGAATAAATCAACTAGTAAAATTCCAGTCTTAAGCCTAGAGCCCTTTTATAGCAATTATTATTGCATAAAATTTGGCAACGTTCCTAGATATTTCTGCAGACCCAGTCTACCAGAAAAAAGAAAGTGCTCACTTCTTCTAGCCAGCCTAAACAATTAGTTATAAATGGGGTTATTAATTCAGAATGCCAGGTTTGAGCCAGAGACCAGCAAGACAACCTCAGTAATAATGTCTCAGTTGCCACAAGCCAAATCTTGGAAAGAAATTCTATTTAAACCTTCTTTGCAGAATTGCGGATGGCAGAACCCTTAAGCCCGGCCGGTTAGAATGGGCTAAATATGAGATATGTTTTTGTAAGTTCCCTTGGAAGAATTCTGTGTGAATGTTGTCAGAAAGGAAGATGCACATTTTTTAAAATTCACTGATCAGGCCATTCCATATTCAGTCACCTTTTATAGAAGAGTAGAATGGAATGGGATAGGATAGGATAGGATAGGATAGGATAGGATAGGATAGGATAGGATAGGATAGGATATAGAATGAAATGGAATGATATAGAATAGGATATAGAATAGGATAGGATATAGAATGGATGAAATGTGATAGGATATAGAGTAGGACAGGATATAGATAAAGGATAGGATATAAAATATAATGGAATAGAATGGAATAGAATAGAATAGAATAGAATAGAATAGAATAGAATAGAATAGAATAGAATAGAATAGAATAGAATAGAATAGAATAGAATAGAATGCAATACAATACAAATTCTTTATTGGCCAAGTGTGATTGGGCACACAAGGAATTCATCTCCATTGCATAAGCTTTCAATGTACATACAAACAACAAAAAGATAAACAATAGATCGTAAATTATAAGATACAATCGTAAGATTCAAACAATGAATGATAATCATATCAATAGGAAAAGGTAGTAGGAAAGATGAGAAGGTCAGAGAGAAAATGAGGAAGATGAGAAGATGACAAGGATAATAGCAATACAGCTTACTACGTGGTTAAATATATTTAGGCTTTAGTGCTGAATGCCGACCTGGATCTATAAAAAGGACCCTTGTAGTCTTTTTTTTCATTTCAGGCAAAGCAAAGGAAGGAGAAATCCGCCTGCCTCACAGATGCCATGGAATTTTTAAAGCCATTAAACCAGATTCAAGCCTTATTTGTAACGTGAACCCAGCCTCCCAAATCTCAACACACTGACCTTAAAAACAAACAAACTCTTCTAAGCTAACACAAAAGAGCTGGTCACATTTATGGTTTTCATCTCGAGAATGCTCTAGCTGCTCCAAAGAGGAAAAATGAAAATAACAACTTGCTTGCATCGCTTTTGGAAGCTATAGCTTGAAGGGTTCCCCACTTCAATCCACATACCTATCAAAGTTTACAGAAGAGTAAACAAGCCATGACAACCGCAAAGCTTCTGAACAAACATCTTTTGTGAGAGGCATGTCAAACCCTCAGCCCGAGCTGCTGGCAAGCTGGCTTGGCTGGTGCTGAATGAACAGGTAGACACCCGTGCCATGACGGAATTCTCCCCTTCTGTCTGGTCAAGTGGCAGTGAAACTAAAAGGAAAGAGTCAAAGAATTGTTCCTCAGTTTTTGCTCATTGCCAGTTTTGGTCACCACAATATAAAAAAAGACATTGAGACTCTGGAAAGAGTGCACAGACGCGCAACAAAGACGATTAAGGGGCTGGACGCTAAAACATACAAAGAAGGCTTGCAGGAATTGAGTATGTCTAGTCTAGTGAAAAGGAGGACTAGGGGTAACGTAATAACAGTGTTCCAATATTTGTGGGGTTTTGCCACAAGGAAGAGGGGGTCAAGCTATTCTCCAAAGCAGGGGTCACCAACCTTTTGGACCTCAGGGACCACCAAACTCATCATTTTCAATCCTGTGGACCAGAGACCCTGGGAAAATCTAAAAAAAAAACCTCTGCAGGAAAATTCTCCATCCCATTTTCCTACCAATCGATTGTTTTTTATTTGGGATCGCAGGATACCGTCTCCAGCTCCATTCTTGGGGGGGAGAGAGAGACTTTTGGCTTCATGAAAGGAAAACAGCAGAAGCAGCAGAAGTTTTTCTTTCTCTTACCCAAACTCTGCCAGAAATGAGTCTTTGTGAGACTTATCATACTGGTGCAGCCTCTGGGAGCAGGATGCCTTGCAGGGTCCCAAAGACTCATTTCTGGCAGAGTTTTGGGGAGAGAAAGAAAGACTTTGGCTGTTTCCTTACGTGCAGCCAAAAGCAGACGAAGAAAGAAGCGGAAAGAAGCAGCCGCTGGCCAGACCAGGGGCAGGGGGAGAGTGGGGCAAGTTCCCCCCTCCACTCTTCCCCCCCTCCCCTCACTACCTTGTGTTGTTCTCAATGCAAGTGACGCAAGCCTTGTGTTCCCATGGGCCATGTGGGCTGTGCAGCCTTGTGTTCCTGTGCAGCCTGGATTAATTGCTTTGGGGGGGACATTTTTCTGCGGACCACCAAAATTTTCTCATGGACCACCAGTGGTCCCCAGCCCACTGGTTAGCGACCACTGCTCCAAAGTACCAGAAGGCAGAACAAGAAGCAATGGATGGAAACTTAGAAAGGAGAGAAGCAACCTAGAACTAAGGAGGAATTTTGTGGCAGTGAGAACAATTAACCAGTGGAACAGCCCGCCACCAGAGGTTGTGGGGGCTCCATTCCTGGAGGATTTTAAGAAGAGATTGGATGGACATTTGTCCAGAATTTTATAGAGTCTTCTGCTACATCCAAGATCCATTCGAACTCTGTTATCCTGTTATCAAATATCATTGCCTATGTTGTTTCAGGAAAAGCCCGTTCAAATGCATTAAAAACCCCAGGCCGTATTTGGCAAAGATTCACATCACATCAGTGGGAAAATAAACCTCCTGGATTATGTTTTGCAGAGTTGTTTTCCCTAATAAATGGAGAATGTTTTCTATGCATTCCTTTTCACGTTGGAAGCAGCTCATCCTGTTTTAAAAGGAAAAAGGTTGCCAATTCTTCAGGTGCCAAGAAGGGGGAAAGAATTAATAAAGTTTTCCCCAGGCTCAGGAAATGAAGCTTTCACCTCTCCAAGTTCCTTTGGAGAGGAGACATTCCGTAGTGGTAAAATTCAAAGGGAAATGCTGGGCTCATTTCTTCTATCCTGCCTCAGCTCTTCATTGGCAGGATCTGCCTTCTCATAGAAAGTGGCCCTAACACTCAGAGATACCCAGACCTAGAGGAAGGAAGGCAGGCAGGCAGGGAGGGAGGGAGGGAGGAAGGGAGGGAGGGAGGGAGGGAGGAGGGAGGGAGGAAGGAAGGAAGGAAGGAAGGAAGGAAGGAAGGAAGGAAGGAAGGAAGGAAGGAAGGAAGGAAGGAAGGAAGGAAGGAAGGAAGGAAGGGAGTGAGTGTTCTAAACCTGTGAAAAAAAATAAAGAAAATTATTTGATCCCTAGTTATTTTCAAGCGAGATGTTATAGTCATTTATCATATATTTCCTTCCTTGCCTTTGGAAAAAAACCATTGCATGAATCTTTCAACACAATTGGTCTTTAAATAATGATCCCTTCAGAGGAGGATGTACAGACTGTCATGAAAACTAGTAGCCATTGAAAACTTTACCCTCCATAAATCTGTAAACACTGCAACCCATTGGAGGTCCCAGGTTGAAAGCCTACCGATATTTCAAGAAGATCCAGTAGATAATTCAACATGTTCAAGGGACATATAACATGATCTCAAATAATAATACAGGTGGTAAGGGTAGGGATGGTGTTGGTATTGGCGGCAGTTAATGGAGGGCAGGGCATGTTAATTGATTAAGGCGATCAAAATAGCAACAACCAACATCACATACAAACCTCACAAAAATCTTTGAGACGCGCACAAGATGCTAGATTATAAATGTTCATCCATCTCCTTATCACCCATCCTCTCCCACTTGTGACTGCATGACTGTAACTTTGGGGCATGTATTCTTGCAATTTATATTGACTGTTTCCTAGTATGGTTTGATTGCTTATTGTACCCTATGACTATCATTAAGTGTTGTACGTTATGATTCTTGACAAATGTATCATTTATTTTTATGTACACTGAGAGTATAATATGCACCAAGACAAATCCCTTGTGTGTCTAATCACATTTGGCCAATAAAGAATTCATTCATTCATGTTTTGGAAATGTCATCAAGCTGAATCAATGGCAAAGGTTTGCAAAGATAAGACGAAGCAGACAAGAACCTCCTAATTGTCTTTGTTTCTCTGCGTTAGGAGAGGCCTTCTGATCCGATGTAAACTATATCGTATTGAATGCAACAGAGTTTATACTGGCAGGTCAGAGCAATAGTGGAACATGGGAAAGACCTTGACAGACAGGAGGAACAGATGATACCTTGGGATGTCAGATAAGGGACAACATAGCCCACAGCTGTATAATGGGCAGACAAGATGTTCAAAAGAGATGCTCCCTTATTTCTCAAGCTGTGAAGAAGATGGCAGGAGATTTGTACTTTCAGATTTACAAGTTTCTGCTAATATAACTTTACAATTAAGTTGACTGAATTAGCTCATCTAGTCATGTTTCCTGTCTGGTCTACCTGATAAGGCTGACACCCTGATGTGCTGATAACCTTACCTAGTTTGGGCAATTGAACATCGCCAAAAAAATAACCCAGCTCAGGGAGCACCAAGGACCCCTCATTTCAACCCCGAGCTACAAAAATTCTGTTTTATTGGGAAGACTGACACAGTCCTAGATTATGTTTGAGCAGAAATTTGTGCTATTATCCCACGATTGCAACTGAGCTGACAAGCTCACGCAACTTATATGGATATATGCACATGTTATAAATAGTAATATTACACTAACAGATTAAGAACATCGGATTTGTTCAAGATCCTCCGTCTTCCTGTATTACCAGTTGGGCCAAAGGAGGTCAGATTTTAATTAATTGAAAACAAAGGAGTATTTCACACACACACACACACACACACACACACACACACACACAAAATTCGGTAGACATGACTTTCTACCATTTTCATCTACTTGGTTCTGAACCAGGAATTCATCTGCAATTTCCTTCTATTTAACCTTCTCTCTTCTCTCTAGGAAATTCCAGATTTCACCACACGGTGGGGCAGGGAATATAAATGCTTACTCTGCAGAAAAAAAAAAGATAAAAATATCACCCAGGGGGCATTTTTATCACGTTATGACTGACAAGGATGGAAAGGTATTATTTGATCAGTTTTCCGCTCCCTGTAGAATGTGTGTGTTTCTGTTTAACAGAAAGGCAGCCTGTGCATTTTACAAAAAAAAGGCAATAAAAAAAAACCTTGCCAGTCCTTCCTCAGTCTGTTCCTTTTTATACTGCCACCAAGAACCACAAATTAAGACAAAGTTGTAGAAAAGGAAGACGCTAAATTGAACTGGACAGTTGACATGAATACACAGCAGTTGCCACATGACTCTGGAGACAAGACGACGGGTGTAATTGCAAGGACGGATTGTAAGTCACTTACTCTGATGCTGTTTGTACAGTCACTAAACCAATGGTTGTAAATTGAGGACAGCCTCTGCTGCAATCCAGAAGTCAGAGCTGGTTTGTTAGACCCCAATTTCTATTGGCAAAGAAGCACCCGCAAAGCTGACTTGATTTGGTCCAGCAAATGAACATCAGGAGCTTTTGACGTTTCGAGAACCTAGTGCCAAGAGTGTCATGCTTGGGCATTTACAAAGGAGTGGGTGAAGTTTTGCCTGGCTCTGACTGGGTTCCCAGGTCAGTCTGAGGTTCTGCAGCAAGAAGGTGGAAACCCCGCCACTTTAGTTTTTGGCAGGAAACGATATTGTAGCTTGCAAAGAGAGCCAACAGCTCTCAGACAGGAACTGCCTTATCACACTGCAAAAGTCCCCTGGGTATTCTGTCCCAGAGTCTGTGCTTCAAAATGCTCTGCGTTGCAATGTGTTTTTCTTTCCCTGAATTTGCAACTTGCAAGAAGAAGAAAAACACCAGAGAGACAATAGAAATGACCGCGGTCTGTCAATGTTTGTTCCCAACGGGACTGTCCAATCCAAAAAGAATGGTCCTCTTTTCAGAATCACAGAATAAGAAGGGAAGGAACGTTGTAGACCTTCTAGTTTGAGGAGGAGGAGGAGGAGGAGGAGGAGGAGGAGGAGGAGGAGGAGGAGGAGGAGGAGGAGGAGGAGGAGGAGAGAGGGAAGGAAAAGGAGAAGGAGAAGAGGAGAAGGGAAGGAGAAGAGAAGGAAAAGAGAAGGAGGAGAAGAGAAGGGAAGAAGAAGGAAAAGGAAAGGAGAAGGTGGAGAAGAGGAGAAGGGAAGGAGAAGGAGGAGAGGAGAAGGGAAGGGAAGGAAAAGGAGAAGGAGGAGAGGAGAAGGGAAGGGAAGGAGAAGGAAAAGGAGGAAGGAGAAGGGAGGAGAAGGAGGAGAGGAGAAGGGAAGGGAAGGAAAAGGAGAAGGAGGAGAGGAGAAGGGAAGGGAAGGAGAAGGAAAAGGAGAAGGAGGAGAAGGGAAGGAGAAGGGAGAAGGAGAAGGAGAAAGGAAGAAGGAGAAGGAGAAAGGAAGAAGGAGAAGGAGAAAGGAAGGAGAAGGAGATATCACAGATCTGAGTGAACTTAGTTTAAAATATTATGTACTGTGAATTTCCCACCTACAAAGGTACAGGAATATTTTGAAGTGTTGGCAGCCTATTGTAGAACATTAAAAAAAATCCTGACCAGCCAGATTAAACATCAAAAAATAATCCAATCCAATCCAACCAAACACATTTCATGAAAGTCCAGAGAATATGTAGCTGGTGTAGTTAGGTTTGTCTTCTCAATTCTTCAGTGAACCCATTCACAAAGAGAATGAGTCTCTTGGAAAGCCAGAAATAGTGGAAATCTCTTTGCTAGCCTAAAAAAGCAGAGATCGAAAACAGGTGAGCCCATCTTTATCTTCTCCATGAATGAACAGCAGTTATTTCAAACCTTTAAAATCTGGCCCAGGGACAACAATTCCACCATTATCATTTCATCTCAGTGGGCTTCAGCTGCTTCCATGTTGCTTCCATCTTCCTTCTCCCTCAAAACGTTTTCCGTCCATGGGTCGCCTCAAACTTGCAGCCGCTAAGCAGAACATAAACGGTGGGAATAACAGAAACAGAGAGAAGATTGTGTTTATTTTTCAGCTGGGTGCTATTAAGAAGTAGCGGACTGTCTCCTCCTCCCTCCCGTGGGTGGAAATCTCCGAAGCAACAGACATTACTCAGAAATTATTTTTTTTGTTTCCTTTCCTCTCCCTCTGAAGTCATCTCCTTGCAACAGTGGCTTCTGTGTGTGCTGTAAGGGAAGTGGCATTTCTACCTTGTAGCCTGACTACCAAAGGGTGCAAGACAAGGGTGCACAATGGACCGCAAAGTTTTCCGACGGGATGGTAAAACTCATCCCTCCATGAATCCCAAGTTAGGAACCGTAGGTCCCTCAGGCAGACATGGTGTCACACCAGGGACGGGCTTCACAAACTTCAGCAACCAGTTCTCTGCCTGGTTTCTGAGTGGGTGTGGCTATGGTGGGTGTGGCCTAGTCGGCCTCCTGCACCACAGCAGGGGAGGGGTGTTTTTGACCGCCCCGGGCTCTGGAGGCTTTCCTCGAGCCTGTGGGAAGGTGAAAACTGCCTCCCCCAGGCTCCAGAGGCCCTCCAGAGGCTGGAAATGGGCCTGTTTTCAGACTTCCAGGACTTCTGAGAGGCCCGTTTTTCCCCTCCCCAGGTTCCGGAGGCTTTCCTCAAGCCTCTGGGAAGGCAAAAACTATCTCCCCCAGGCTCCAGAGGCCCTCCAGAGGTTGGAAATGGGCCTGTTTCCAGACTTCCAGAACTTCCGGAAGGCCTCCCTGAGCCTCCCTGCAGACTCTGTACTTACTTCGCATCCAAAATGGGCTACATGGAGACTCCTAGGAGGGGTGGGGTGGGAGGAGGCAGGTCACCGAACTGGCCATAACGTTAGCTACTGGTTCGCCTGAACCTAGGGAAACCTATAGCAGTCCACTACTGTGTCACACCACTTGCCCTATTACCTCAGGTTACAGAAGAGGGTCTTCTCCTGAAATGGTGCAAGTGAAGCAAATCCCCCCTCCCCTGAATGTGCACCAACAAAAGGCCATAAAAATAGAACAGGGAATTCTGGGAGTTGAAGGAACATGGGTTGAGGAACACTGTCCTAAACTCATGGATACATCCACCCACTCTAAATGGACTTTACGTGGCTGACCATGTCGTCATATCTATGGAATCCAGTTCTAGTTGTCAACTCTGCTTTGAGTCTTGAGGGGAAACGTAGACGTTCAGTGTTCTTGAGACAGACCCTTCTTGCTTTAGCTCTCACATTCCCAGCTTCCACCATTGCAGGCCTTCCAAGGTACCCCGAAGACTCACCTGTTTATTTTGCCCCGTAATTAAGTTAGGGCTTAGGAGATATTATTATCTCAATTGCATTAAATGGGTGTTCTTTGTTAATTCAATGTTATGATTGCTGTTATTGGTTTATTGTATTTTGCTGAACACCTTAAGGCGGGGTGGCGGGCGCAGCAAGGGGAGGTGACTCCTTCAAAGGTGGCCTGTCAGCCAGGAGCTAATTAAGTAAAATAAACCAAAATAACCAAATCCAGTCTTTTTTTAGTGGGGTCTCGAAATCCTCCTTTTGCAAAGTTGCATGTCACCCGTGAGCCAAGAGTCTTACAAAGCTGGGTTTGAGGATAATCCTAGCATGTTACAAGCATGCTGCAAGCATGTGTGGCGAGCAAATGTTTGGGTTAAGGCAACATACAAACACACACACACACACACACACACACACACACACAGAGAGAGAGAGAGAGGTGAAACAGTGAGCCGAGTCCTCAAGGCCGCCATTTCATCAAAAACTGCAGGGCACCCAGGGGGGACTCTCGGCCAGGAAACCTGCTTTTCAGCAAACATCCCCACGCTTGGATTGTGATTGTTTGTAACCAATAAAATCATATTACACGCTGATTGCCATGACTCGCCTTGTGTTTCGTTGCGAGCCTGTACAGTACACAAATGAAAACCATTAGCCGTTCTGCCGACCACATGTGCTGTATGTGTGCCAGTGGGAAATGACAGAGAAGGCAAGAGGTCAGGGTTTACTAAAAATATAAAAAGTTTGAACATGTGGTGCTAATAGAACACACAACGGGGGTCAGCTGGGTAACGGAAAATCATCCTTCTCCCAAAGTCGGAGCAAGGCGTGTGCGTGGAAAAGACGAGCGGACACTTTGTGCTTGCAAGGGGTCAGCCACGGGAGTCCTCTGGAGTCTGAGATGGTTGGAAGACCTTCTGGAGAAGAAAGGACACAGATGGGATCCAAGGCTTAAAGTCCCAAGTTTGAATCCTTGCTGTAAACTTCATCTTGAGCCAGGCAGAACTTCCCTTTGTCCAACTTTTTGCAGGATGAGGAGGACCAGTCCTTCAAAAGGAGGCCAAGCCAAGACAACAGGAATTGCACACCAGGGTAAATTAAAATTAAATATGGTAGACCGAATGTCAAGGTTCGCATTTTAGATTTTTTCCCCCCTTTGATCTCATTCAGAAGGCACACCCCACACTCAGCTTCCAGGTCCATCACCCCCACCCCTTATAAAATATTGTGGCAGGCAGGGTGGGAACCTGTGTGAGCAACCTAGAAGATGAAGATGAGGGTCATCACCCCATAATCAACCTCTGCATTAACAGAATAACAGACCTTGGAGTAATTCAGTAAGGAAGTCTAATGGTATGTGGGAATGACCTTGCGAGACAGAAGGAAGAGCCACAACACTCAGATAAGAGGCAGCGGAGCCCACAGAAGGAATAGATGTGTAGCTAATGGTACAGAAGGGACCTGCTCTAGTTTCTTGAGCTGCAAAGGTGAGGGGAGATAGATGAACTTTCAGACTTGCAAAACTCCCTTTCTATGGCCCTGTAATTTGGGGTACAATTGGAGGGACTGGATAGACCTGAGAATTTGCTGGTCAGATGCCCTTCCTGACACCACACAGAGTTCACAGCAATTTTTTTTAAAACTGTCAGACTTGCAAGATTCTCTTAATGTCACCTTACCCTAAAGTTAGATCTAGTACTCTTGGGTGTGTTTCTTGTCTTGGACTACCAGTCTTGCAATTCTGAAAAATATAGATCTACGTTATCACCCAAAAAAATTCATGAAGTGGTGTGCGTTGATGCTAAAAGTGGACATGTCTATATCGCTGCCAGCAGTTAAGCCCGGTCCAAGAACCTCTTTTTTGGTTCTGTAGAGTGGGAAACTTCTCAGAAACTTCATTTTCGGCGTATTTTGTGATCTGCTGGAATAGCATTTGTGGACTGAACATTAAGTAACCAACAGTTAAATAACTTTTCCTCTCCCTTAATCTTCTGGCTGGACTGAACTGGATTGGAAGGAAGGCGGGGTGAAAAAGGAGTAAATTATATGCAAATGACAGGCCTTCTTGTCTGGTATCTGGAAGCCTGTAGGGATCAATTCCTCCCCACGTCCATCCCCCACCCGCCACCAAATCTGGTCCATTTAATTTTGTTTTGATTGGCTGCCTTTCCCAATTCCCTGCCTCATTTTCCCTTGTTTTGGCTACAACCCCTAGTGCTTTCTCTCTCTTTTTTTTCCACTGGCGGGGCAAAGGGGAGAAATTCACAAGGCACCACAAATGCAAATCCTGACGTCTACCCAAAAACACTGTCTGGTTCCATAATGCTGGGTCCCTCCAACCCAGGGGGATTTCCGGCATCCGGGAAAAGGGATGGAGGTCATCCAGTCTAACCCCCTTTCTGGAAACGTTGCCCTGAAATTTGCTTTGAGTTCCCCCTCAGAGCAAAAGCAGCTTCTAATGTTTTTACCTGGCTTTCAAAAGTTTTGATTTTTTTCCCCAAATTTTAAGAAGCTCAACTTTTTTTTTTCATTTTTTTTTCTGAATTCTAAGGAGTTCAATTTCTTTTCTTTTTTTTCCCCAAATTTTAAGGAGCTCAGTTTCTTATCTGGAGGTGGGGGACATTTTTCCCAGTACAGGTGGGAGAGAGGAAGGGTTCTTACCTGAGTGAAACCAAGCCGGAACTGAAACTACAAAATATTTTTCTTTATCGATGCAACCAAAAACTCCAACAAATGTTTGCTGGGAATTGCACATTTTCTTGTCACGCCCTGTTCTGCCTTCGAGTAGAAAAGATTCCTATATTTTTTACATTTGTGGAAATTCACTCGGGGGTAGAAAACCTCTATTGGTAAAAGGAAAATCCCCCCCAAAGCGCAGAAACTCTGTGTTTCCTCTGAAGAAAAGCAAGTTCACGAAGAATGCCAGGTTCAACTTTCCCACATATCTTTTCCTCTGTTTGCACAGACAGATCCATCTGGTGGGTTCTAAATTTAACTAGACCAGAAACAGAGTCTGATAACTCCCTCTCTCTTTTTTTTCTCTCTCTCCTTTTAATTTCATTCTCTCTCATCCCCTTGGACCACAAACACACACACACACACACACACACACACACACACACACACACACACCAACCTGGCATCTCAATTACATAATTAAGTGCTTTCCTGTTAGAGCAATTACAGTGGACAGCCAAGGATTTATTGGCCACTAACCACACCAGACCAGGCCTCTCATCTCCCTTGTCTACCCTGTTTTACCCAGAAGGATGCTAAATTCAGGATGGGGAGGGAGGAAAGAAGAAAGGAAGGGAGAGAAGGAGGGAGGGAGAAAAGGGAGAAGAGGGAGAGAGGGAGGGAGGAGAAAGAGGAGGAGAAGGAAGGAAGGAAAAAGAGGAGGAAGAGGGAGAATAGAAAGAAGGAGGGAGGGAGGGGAGGAGGAAGGAAGAAGGATAAAGAGAAGGAGGAAGGGAGAACAGAGAGGGAGGAAGGAAGGAAGGAGAAGGAAGGAGAGAAAAGGAGAGGAAGGAAGGAAGGAAGGAGAGAGGAAAGAGAAGGAAGGATGAGAATAGAAGAAAGGAAGGACGGGGGAGGAAAGGAGGAAGGAAGGAAGGATAAAGAGAAGAAGGAGGAGAGGGAGGAGGAGGAAGAAGGACAGAAAAGAAGAGGGAGAAAAGGGAGGGTGGGAGAGAAGGAAGGAAGGGAAGGAAGGAGGAAGGAAAAGAGAAGGAAGGATGAGAATAGAGAGAAAAGGAAGGACGGGGGGAAGAAGAAAGGGAAAAAGGAAGGAAGGAAGGATAAAGAGAAGGAAGGAAGAAAGGAGAATAGAGGGGAGAGGGAGGGGAAGGGAGAGCAGGGAGGAAGGAACGAAATACATCTCTGGAGGCATAGTTTTATTATGGCACCTACTTCTAAGTTAGAGGTGGTGTGACCTGCCTCTGCATTCTAGCATCAGATGACAAAGCCAGCCTCCCTTGGCCATGTCAGGTTCACTCAAGGGGCCACACTAAAAGAATTAATGCAATGGTGGACTAGCATCTCCACAGAATTGGCAGCCTTCCCCTCTCAAGCAAAGGCATTGTTTCCCCAAAAACGCCATTTCGGAATGCCTCCTCCCGCATTCCAGAGCAGAAGATTCTTCCTAATGGCAGACCGGGGAGGGAGGGGCTCCGTCCTAACCTCTGGCCCCCACTCTCCCCTTTTTTTCAGTCCGTAGGCATCCCTCCCAATGAAACGTTCAGAAAGTTGCTGGCTCTTTCCTAGCCTCTGACCACCAGGCTCTTACGCAGCAGGGGATATTTCGAAGCACCGCTGCCACCAAAGCTTTTTAATGTCTTCTAGAACATGGGTGTCCTACCAGGGACATGATACAATGGTTGAGGAGAACCAACTTTCCAAAAGCTTAGGGTTGGAGTAGCAGAGAGGGGAGAGGGCAACAGATCGCAACGGCCGTGGAATTGCTCGAAAAGTTGCCTGCCTTTGCGCAGAATTTTGGGCAACCGCAAGCACAGGCACACAAGAATTTGGTGCTCCCTGAGCTCGGTTGTTTTCTTGCAGATGTTTCATGACCTCTGTGCTAGTCACACTAGCACTGATGGTGTTAATTAGTTTGGGTAATGAAACATCCGCAAGAAAAGCACCATGCTCAGAGAGTACCAAGGACCCCACAGTCTTCCTCCTCTTCCATTCCACCAAACTCACTCTCTTTTAGAACTGATGATGTTCCCTAGTTGGGTTGTGAAATGTCTGCAAGAAAACCACCAAGCTCAGAGAGTACCAAGCAAGGGTGGGATTCTACCGGTTCGCACTGGTTCTATAGAACCGGTTGTTACCAGGGGTGGGATTCTACAGGTTCGCACCTATTCGCTAGAACCGGTTGCTAACATTCTAGGCAGTTCGGAGAAGCGGTTGTTAGAAGAAATTACCGGCCTAATCCTGTAAGGAAGGCAGGAAGGAAACATTCTGGTGTTGCTTGCAGAAACTGCCTCTCCGTTAACCCTTATTACGTTCTTGGCAGGACTAGACTTCCTGTCTCGGGAACTTCTCTGGAGTTTTTCCCCACTTCTTTGCTGGTACTTTGCTTGTGTGGAGTGAGCCACACCCATAGAACTGGTTGTTAAAAATTTAGGTTCCACCCCCGGTTGTTACGATTCTGTGCCATTCAGAGAACCGGCAAATCATACCCCTGGCTGGCCCTGCCCCTCTCTGCCCACCCCTCTCCTCCCTTCCCCACCCAGTCAATCCTTATCGTGCATGCACGACATCCCTGACTGCATTCTGTGTGCTGCGGTGCTTCATTTATTGCCTTCCTGAGCCTCAGGGAAGCTTCCTGGGACCAAACACCCCCCCAGGAGGCTTCCCTGAGTGCCCAGGAGACCCCAAAACAGAGCGCGGGGAGGTTGCTGCAAAAAAAACAACAGAACGCCCACCCAGTCACATGGCCACACCCACCTAGCCATGCATATCTAGCCACAGAACCGGTTGTTTAAAAATTGAATCCCGTCCCTGGTACCAAGGATCCCTCTTTACAACCCCGAGCTACAGATACTCTCCTGTATGGAGGTGGACTATGGAGTCCTCGGTGCTCTCTGAGCTTGGTTGTTTTTTTATAGACATTTCATTACCAAACTAGGTAACCTCATCAGTGCTAAGAGGAAGTTCTTGCGGATGTTTCATTACCCAAACTAGTTAACACCATCAGTGCTAGTGTGACTAGCACAGATGTCATGAAACATCTGCAAGAAACATAAACTCTGCCCTTGAGTTGCACGGATTTGGCTCTGAAGATGTCTCAGGGCACTGGGGAGAGCTCTTTGCCCCTTCCTCATTTACTTCTCCGGCCTGCCAAACGACTGAACTCTCTTTCCCCGGCGATCTCCTCATTGGCACCAAAATCTTCAGCTTGTGCCAAGGAGTTCCTGGAACTCCGTTCGTTCATGGTCTCTTGGCCGAGGCAAAAGACGGCCGGTTTGGTTAAAAATAGGAAGGGTGAACTGCACGGCTGCTTTCCAACGTGAGCGTTTTCAGGTTTGAGTTTCACGATTTGCATTCCTTTGTACTATAAAACGGAGATAAAACTCTTGGAAAGTTTCCTCCCATCACTCAGCTGGTTTTCCTTTTCAGGTTTCTTAGCTGGTTGGGGTGTTTTTTTATAAAATCCAGGGAGGGGGCTCCCCCCATCAAGAAAAGAAGAAAGCTCAGAAAAGGGTCGTTGATTGAAACTTCTTGCTTGACTTCCAAGTTCACCCATCCCCCCAAATGAAAGCCCAACCCAGCTTAAAAATATCTCCATCTCTACCCCTTGCGAAGCAGGGAAAAGTATCTTGTAGGTGTATTGTACAGGTAATCCCAAGGCTGGGAAATACAGGTAGTCCTCGTCTAACAACAGTTCATTTAGTGACCATTCAAAGTTACAACTGAAACAAGTAGCATAGCAATAGCAACAGCCCTTAGACTTCTATACCGCTTCACACTGCTTTACAGCCAACTCTAAGTGGTTTATGGAGTCAGCCTCTTGCCCGCAACAATCCCGCGTTCTCATTTGACAGATCTTGGAAGGACGGAAGGCTGAGTCAACCTTGAGCTGGTCAGGATCAAACTGCTGGCAGTGGGCAGAATTATCCTGCAATATTGCATTCTAACCACTAGGAGGGAGGGAGGGAGGGAGGAAAGAAGGAAGGAAGGAAGGAAGGAAGGAAGGAAGGAAGGAAGGAAGGAAGGAAGGAAGGAAGGAAGGAAGGAAGAACAATAGCAGTAGCACTTAGACTTATATACCGCTTCACAGTGCTTTTATAACCCCCTCTAAGCAGTTTACAGAGCCAGCCTCTTGCTCCCAACAATCTGGGTCCTCATTTGACCCACCTCGGAAGGATGGAAGGCTGTTGAACCAGTCAGGATTGAACTGCTGGAAGTGGGCAGAATTATCCTGCAATACTGGATTCTAACCACTGGGAGGGAGGAAGTAGAACTCTTTAGCATCAGAGCATATTAATAATAATAATATAGGAAATATTAATTCTCCGATATTCATTTCGAAAAATCCTTTCTTAGTGAGCCCTTAGAAGCCAAAAGGAACATACGTGCCAAATTTCAAGTGTGTAGGCTTTACGGTTCTGGAGATTTTGTAATGATGCATGAGTGGTCTTTCGCCTTTGTATAGACAGATAAAATCACACACCCCCACCGGCCCCAACAACAGCAGATCACACAAGCCGTTTGATGGGCTCCATCCCACTCTGGGTCCCCAGGCCCACTGGCAGAACCAGGTCTTTAGCACCTTCCAGAAGAGAATTAGAGTGGGGGCCGTTCTAATCCCTGGGCAAAATGAGGTTCCAGAGATAGGGAGCCACCATGGAGAAGGCCCTTTCTTCTGGGTCCCACCAGTTGTATCTCCCTCAGGGATGGGACCTGCAACATTCCTTGCCTCCTCGCTCTGGTGGGTCAGGTCAGAAGAGACAGTCCCTCAGATAACCTGGTCCCAAGCCCTGAAGGCCTTTAAAGGGGACAACCCAGCACCTTGAATTGCACCCGGAAGCAAATTGGTAGCAGAGACAATGAAAACCAACCTCTAAAAGGTGACATTTAGCCCAATGCTTATGTTTTTTTGAGAGCGCCACTAAATGGGCCTGCCGAATCGGACGGCACATTCCCGCTGCTCGGAATTGGATGAGCAACCCTTAGACCTTCAAACCTGATGAGTTTTCAGACCCACCAAGGCTGCCCAACCCTCCCCTTCCCCTCTTTGAAGTGGAGCTAAGCTCCCGGTAGCTAGAAGGTGGCGCTTGAGATGGGCCTCTTTATCTCCCTCAGCGGTCTTTGAGCAGTTGACATTTAGGCAGCCTGATGGCCCTTCCGCCCGAGGACTGTCCCCGTGGTGACCTTTTGGCTTTTTGAAGAAGACACCTGAAACCTCCCAGAGACGGGATGAGAAGGCCGAGAAGGTCCGCCTCTTTCCCATCAGCCGCCCCAAAAGCCATTTCTCGTTTGAAAAGAAGAGTCATCTGTTCCTTCTTCCTTCCTGCCTCCTTCCCCTTCCTTTCCCCTTCTTCCTTTCTGTCCCTTCTTCCTCTCTCTCCTTCCTTCTCTCCTTCCTTTCCTCCCCTCCCCTCCCTCCCTCCTGTTACCCTTCTTCCTTTCCTTCCTTCCCCTTTCTTTTCCTTTGTTTTCCCCTTTCTGACCTTCCTTCTTTCTCTCTTGTTCTCCTTCCTTCCTTCCTTCCTTCTTCCATCATTCATTCATTCTTCCCCTTCTCTTCCTTCCCTTCCCTCCTTTCTGACCTTCCTTCTTTTTCTCATTCCTCCTCTCCTTCCTTCTATCCCCTTCCCTCCCCTTCCCTCCTTTTCTCTCTCCCTCCCTCCTTTCCTTCCTTCCTTCTTCCATCATTCACTTATTCTTCCCTTCTTTTCCTTCCCTTCCCTCATTTCTGACCTTCCTTCTTTTTCTTTTTCTCATTCCTTCTCTCCTTCCTATCCTCCTCTTCCCTCCTTTTCTACCTCCCTCCCTCCTTCCTTCCTTCCTCCCTTCCTTCCTTCCTCCCTTCCTCCCTTCCTTCCTTCCTTCCTTCCTTCCTTCCTTCCTTCCTTCCTTCCTTCCTTCCTTCCTCTCTCTCTTCCATGAATCCTCTGTTCTCTTTCTGCATTTCTCTCCCTGGGCAAAGGTTCAGTTCTTCTTTTATCATCCCGCATCATCTGTTTTGCTTTCTGTTCAGCTCAACTCAAAGACGCATTTTCAAAACCTTGATTGGACCTTAATTACAACTTATCCATTTACGCCTCTCCTTTTCAAAAAACGTTTTGAATTTCCTGTCAAGATTAACCCCTAACCAGTTTTTTTTTTCTTCCCCTTGTACCAAGCCTTGCTCCGTGGCTGTGGCAGTCTGACAAAACGGAGACATTCCTTTAAACGCCTTCCACGGCGCACACCAGCTTTGTGCTGAAGGCTTCCCTGTGTCATCTAAAACTCGAACGTCAGATTTTAATCAAACTCACACACCCGGCTTAGTGCACACCCGACTCTCGCCATGTCTGCAAGGATTAAAAACTTATTTTTTTCTTTTCCCCTCTCCAAGTAAATGCTTGGATCAACTGTCAGAAGCTGGTTTTCTTTTGATGCGCCGTTCTTGTTCCTTTTCTTCATGTCCTGCCAAAGCAAGAAAATATTTCATGGAATGGAATGGCTGAAGGATTCCATGTCTTTTCTTTTTTTCTTTCTTTTTTTCTTTCTTTTTTTTTCTTTTTCATGTGTATAAGGTACTACAGAGAAGTTTTGGTTACATTTCCTAAGCGTCTCCATCAAATCCAGGAAGCCTGAAATGCAAATGAGTCATTCAGACAGAAACATCCAGGGACTTCTTAGATTCTGCCAACTCTCAGGAACTGCTAGAGACCGCCAAGACTTTCAAAGGGCCGTCCTGCAGCAAAACTTTGCCCCGGAAAAATAAAATAAAATTGGGAACGCAGGTCCCACAGCTGAAATCAATGAACTTGCTTTGAATGCTTCATGCTGTTCTTCCCAGTTTCCAGTTGTTGCTGCTTTGATTTTTCCTTCTCAGGATCTCTTCTGGGCATGCTCACTGGATGCCCCTTTTATCTGGGAGGGGTGTGGGGGGGGGTTCTCTTGCTCCCTGTTGTTGGAAGCCAATTGAAACCCCAATCAGGAAGAATGATCGTTCATTGCCTTGGCCAATAGTCTCTGGCTTGAAGTGTAACCTTGATATTCCCCCCTGGAATAAATGACTTGGTTGAAGAGAAGACAAGAGGGGAGTGAGGGGGAAGAGAAGGAGAAGGGGAGGAAGAGGAGAGAGAAGGAGGGGGAGAGAAGGAGAAGCAGGAGGAGGAGAAAGGGAAGGAGAAGAGAAGGGGAAAGATAAGGAGAAGTGGAAGGAGGAGGAGGAGAGAAGGAGAAAAAGAGTAGGAGGAAGAAAGGAGGAGGAGAGACGTGATAGAGAGAAGGAGGAGGAGAGGAGGCAGAGGAGGAAGAGGAAGAGGAGAGAAAGAGAAGAAGGAGAAGGAGGAGAGAAGGAAGGCAGGAAGGGAAGGGAATTGAATTCTGGAAGCTGAAATCCACACATCTTCAGGTCTCCAAGGTTGAAAAACAGTGCCTTTTTCAAGCAACAATAGCAAGAAATGTTGGAATTGGGCCCGTCTAATACAGCATGACCTGGAGAGGAGACAATTTTAGAAGGAGTTATGGAAATCCTTTCCCCCTGAATTCAGGAAATCTTGAATTGCAAGGGGTTGGGGATTGATAAAATATGGGGAGGGGTTTTCCTGCCATTCGAACTCTTGGTCTTTTATAACTCTTCCTTGCTCTCATCTGGGAAAGGAAGAACAAGCCCCTTGTTTCCATCAGCTCTGCCAGGTGTCTCTGACCTTAAGCATCTTTGAATGTTGCATGAAGGTCAAGCAAGATCGTCAGAGAGCTCCTTGCATACAGCGTAAAGGTTATGAGAGAATATCCTTTTTTCTGTTCCGGGGAAAGGAAAAGGGGTGTTGCTAAGTTCATTCACAGCTTAGCAAAGATCGCAATATTTACTTTATCTGTAACATCCCACGAATACCCAGTCTTCAGCTTCTAAAACCCTCCAATGCTTTTATTGACAGATTGGTTGGTTTACTTAATTATATACTTTGATTCAACATATTGATACACCAGGGCAATTATAATCTAAGGGCTCTCGGCAGCTGGCATACCAAAGGCACAAGTTGAAACACCCTTAATTGAAAGAAACAAATACTGAAACAAATACAAAAGGACTTTTTTTAAGAAAAGAAAACTGCACAGTATAAGTTAGGTTAATAAAATTCCAGCTTTGTAACTTTTCCTGAGATGGTGGGAGATCTTTGTTTATTTATCTATTAAATTTATATGCTGCCAAATCCACTCTGAAAAAACTTGCTGGGAAAATAGCGCTACATATTTTAATCCTCTACAATTGATCCAATTGTGTTTTAGAATGGAATGGAATGGAATGGAATGGAATGGAATAGAATAGAATAGAATAGAATAGAATAGAATAGAATAGAATAGAATAGAATAGAATATATGGAATGGAATAAGAATAGAATAGAATAGAATAGAATAGAATAGAATAGAATAGAATAGAATAGAATAGAATAGAATTCTTTATTGGCCAAGTGTGATTGGACACACAAGGAATTTGTCCTGATGCAAATGCTCTCAGTGTCCACAAAAGAAAAGAGACATTTGATAAGAGTCAAGAATCATAAAGTACAACACTTAATGATAGTCACAGGGTACAATAAGCCATCAAATCATACTAGGAAACAGTCCATATAAATCGTAAGGATACAAGCCACCAAGTTACAGTCCTACAGTCACAAGTGGGAGGGGATGGGTGATAGGAGTGATGAGAAGATTAATAGTAATAGTAGTGCAGACTTTGTAAATATTTGGACAGTGTTGAGGGAATTATGTGTTTAACAGAGTGATGGCGTTCGGGGAAAAAAATCTGTCCTTGAGTCTAGTTGTTCTGGTGTGCAGGACTCTATATTTTGACGGTAGGAGTTGAAACAGTTTATTTTTAAGAAGGCCACCTCCTGGCCTTTCCATTTGGACCTGCTAGCCTGAGTCTCATTTTTGATTGGGTTTCATTTGAACGTTGCTCTCTGATGCTCTTCCGAAGTTCCTTGGCATGTGAAAAACATTTCCATCTCTCCTAGGAATGCGCCCCGGTTCGTGAATAAGCCCACCTCTCTTTGGGATTCTTCTACTTGAAAGAAGAACCCATGGAGGAAGGGTGGAGAGAGACCTGCAGGACATCAAAAGCCCTGTCCTTACACACACACACACACACACACACACACACATATACACACCAAAAAAAAAATGGGTGGGAGAGAAATGAAAGCTCTCTGCATTTGGCGGGCTTCGTTTAATGGTTTTGGTTCCCCCAGCTTTGCCTTCATCCATCACGGCCAACATGTCAACCACGACTCCTTCATCTTCCCAGCTGTCCCTCTCCTGGTCCTTTTTAAAGCAACTGGTGGTGATTCAAAGCCCGCCACACTGCCCAATTCAGACAGGCAGGGAAATGGGGAAAGTACCTGAATAAGCTCTTTAAATCCACCACCTGAAAGAGAGGCTATGAAAGCTCTCTTTTCATAGCCTGTTTTCCGTTCCTAGGGCTCCCGGGTTTCTCGGGGGGCCAGACTGACTTCCTGCATTAATGGTTTGTGAAGACATTCCCACTTGTGGTTTGGTGGGGAGGGGAGGCGGGGGGGAGGTGGCTAGGCTTTAAGCTCCCCAGGCTGGAGAAGGGATGGGGTGCAAATGGAGAGAGAGGAAGGGAGAGGAGGCGGGAGAAATCCCAGAGCAATCCGGAGCCTGGGAAACAGCCTACTGAGCCCACCTCCTCCCCAGTCCAAAGAAGAAAAAGAAACATTAAAATGCAGCCCCAATCTGCTTATTTTAAATAAGGCAAAACCATTCCAGTCCTGCTAATCAATGGCTCTCCCTCTCTCTTTCCTGTTCTCTTTCTCCCTCTTTTTCTATCTCTTTATTTGTTTATCTGTTTATTTCTTTTGCTTTTTCTCCCTTTCTTTCCCTTTTTCACTCTCTCTTTCTGGCTGTCTTTTTTTTCTTTCCTTCTTTTTTTTCTTTTTCTTTCTTTCTTTTTTTTTCTTTCTCTTTTTCTTTCTCTTTATTATCTGTTTGCTTATTTTTCTTTTTTCCTTTCTTTCTCTTTCTTTCTTTCTCTTTCTCTTTTTCTCACTTTCTCTGTTTCTGTTTCTCTGTCCCCCGTTCTCTCTCCTCCTCCTCTCCCTCTCCCTCTTTCCCCCCCCTCTCTCTTTCTTTCAGTGCTAGTAGGGAGTAGGGTTTGCTCGCATTTTATGTACTAGAGGTTTATCCTGTCCCTGTTGGTAGAAGTAGTCCTGGTGGTTCCTTGACTGGGTTGTTGCAAACCCTCCTCCCTGATGATGTTACACAGTTTGGTAATGAAATGTCTGCAAGAAACAACCAAGTTCAGACAGCACCAAGGACCTCCCTAGTTCAACCCTGAGGTACAAATATAATCTTATGCTGGAAATGCTAAAATTTCTTACCTGTCTCTACCCCAGAGTTTCTGATTCTCACTTAATAACACTGCCCTGTTTACGGTCAATATATTCCATTTGGTAACTGTACTTTCGAAGAAGCTGGAGAAGCTACCTGAATAATAATTGCCTTTTTTTTTTTGTCATGTCAATAAGTCCGTGTAACTCCCGCATAAGTGGGGTGCTTGCTAAATTTGGGAAGTGAGGGATTAACAGCCCCACATTGGCCAAGAGCCCAACGCTCAGCTTATCACTCAAGCAAAGCTGTCTGTCAACACCAGCAGTTTCCATGATGGTGGCTGTCCAGCAGGAAATCAATCTCGGACATGACTTCCTCTTCGCTCTACTGCTGTAGGACGGAGAGGATATGGAATTCGAGGCACCATGTGTTTACGGAGAGATATGTCAACTCTGACCATTGACTAATGGAAATGCCCTCCTCGCAAACACACACAAAAGGCGTGGGAGACCCAGCCAACTTCGAAAAATACTTGGGAAAGAAAATGAACCAAACTCCCCACCGTCCCCTTTGATATCGTTTCTCTAAGACCCTGCGGTTTTCCTGAGCGTGTGCGCCTATAATTCAAGGAAAATGGGACACTGTTTAAGATGGACACAACGTGCATGTCAGAACAAAGATCAGATACGAAGAGAACCTTCACAAGGTGTTAGGTGACTATTCCCCACTCCAGAATGGGACAAGTCTCCACAATCAATCCATCACAGCCAATTCGCCATGGGACAACTCATCGTGGGACAATTCAATTCAATTTAAATGTTTAAAATTATTTTAAAAATTATATTAAGTTTTGTCCTTCGCGTTTTATTTTGTCCCTCCTTTGGCGTCCTTTCTTTAAGTCATCTATGGGATTATTTCTTTGATATGAGGCTGAAACATATGAAGAACGGTTGTGGGAACTGGGTATGTCTAGTCTAATGAAAATAAAGACTAGTGAAGCAACCTAGAACTAAGGAGAAATTTTCTGACAGTGAGGACAATCGATCAGTGGAACAACTCACCTCATCTCCAAAAGTTGTGAACACTGGATGTTTTTAAAAAGATGTTGGATAACCCTTTGTCTGAAGTGGTATGCGGTTTCCTGCCTAGGCAGGGGGTTGGACTAGAAGACCTCCAAGGTCCCTTCCAATTCTGTTATTCTATTCTATTCTATTCTATTCTATTCTATTCTATTCTATCCTATTCTATGAGTGTAACTATAGCCATTTCTGTAACAATGAATCAATCTTCTCAGTGAAACGCAAAATCAAAGCTTCATTTTTTTTTTTCCCACCTCAGGCGCAAAGTCCAGAAATGGTCTTCCTGTAGCCACAAAAGCACTTGTATATTATTTTGGATTTAGTCCTGGGTCTCAAGATGGTTTAGGTGAAATCCAAAGGCCTTGATTTCACTGGTTCGATGGAAAACATTGAACTTGATGGAAAGCATAGGTCAATGGTAAAGCGTCGATTTTGCATACCATTCCATGGTTCAATCTGAAGAACTTTTATTCAAAGCAGATCAACCAGAAGATGATGTCAGGAGGCTATTTTCTTCTGAAAACATTGAGAACCTCCAACTTATCAGAATGATACCCATAAAGGAGAATGTTGGTAGCTCACAGCTGACATGAGGAGTCCTTGGTGCTTTCTGATATGGGGAGTCCTTGGTGGTTTTCTCGTAGATGTTTCATTACCCAACTAGATAACATCATCACAGTGCTGGGAGATAGGATTGCCAGATTAGATAATATACGTGGTCTTAAGTCGAATACTTAGGAGAAAGAAGGTTTACAGAGACTGCCGATTCTAATTAATTTGGCATCTGCTTTCTGAAAACGTTGCTCTTACCTACACGATAGTAGGACTATTTCTGCAGTCGCTGGAGCACCAATGCAGCTCCAAAACAGCTTCTTCTTCCCATCAAATCATGGCCCAGCATTTATTCCTCTGCCGTGGGATTGGTCAGACAAGTCCTTTAGAAACCTCCTCTTAATATCCCATGTTGGACATGGTCATTTTCCTGTTAAGAAAACAGTAACAGGAAATTTTTGAAGCTGTCTCCCTGTTGCTCAGTGGGATGGTGTTTTCACTCGGACATCCAAGAGATGAAGGGAAAGACAAATAAGGGATGCTCTCCAAAATGAATCACAGAGTGACTGGAGATGACACAACGCTGTGTGGCAGTAAACCATGTGATTTACTATTTTTTTTCCAGGGAATTGCAGACAGCAAACCACTTTTTTTTTTTAAAGGTCTGCTTAAAGCTTTTGGTACATTTAACCTCTGTGATGGTAATTTTGCTAGATCCTTTGAGGAAACACAAAAAACCTGGATGACAGAAATAAACATTGATGGGCTTCAAAGATCTCTGCGGTTGATCGTCTATGAGCTTCTGTCTGTTTCGTGTTCATTATTTGCAGGTTAGCATTTAGACGTAAATTCATAGGAAGCAGACCCTGAGAAGAATCGATCTCATTGAACAGATGGACTTTTTCTCAGCCATCAGCTACAGTCAAGATTCTGCTATCAACAACGAGTTGGGCAGTCCTCTTGCAATTTCAAATATCACACATCCGTGCTAGTCGTTTCCATCTCTAGGGACCGGGTGCTCATTCCCATTACAAAGCCAAAGAAGAGCCAGCGCTGTCTGAAAACATCTCCGTGGTCATGTGGCCAGCATGATTAAACACCCTCAGTGCATGGAATGCTGTTACCTTCCCACCAGGGGTGGGATTCAATTTTTTTAACAACTGGTTCTTTGGGCGTGGCTTAGGTGGTGGGCATGGCTTGGTGGTCATGTGACTGGCTGGGCGTGGCCAACTCAACATCACTCACATCGAGGCACACATCTCCTCGCCTGGCCTCTCATGACTCTGGGGATGCTGCAACAGTCGTAAGTGTGAAAAATGGTCATAAGTCACTTTTTTCAGTGCCATTGTAACTTTGAATGGTCCCTCCACACAAGCAAAGTACCATCAAAGGAGGAAAAAATAACTCCAGAGAAGTTTCTGAGACAGGAACTCTAGTCCTGCCAAGAATGTAATAAGGGTCAACGGAGAGGCAGTTTCTGTAAGCAACACCAGAATGTTTCCTTCCTGCCTTCCTTACAGGATTAGACCAGTAAGTTCTTCTAACAACCGGTTCTCCGGACTGCTTAGAATGTTAGCAACCGGTTCTAGCGAATAGGTGCGAACCTGTAGAATCCCACCCCTGCCTCCCACCAAAGTGGTCCCTATTTTTCTACTTGCATTTTTACATACTTTCAAATGGCTAGGTTGCCAAAAGCTGGGACTAGTAACGGGAGCTCACTTGGTTATACAGTGCTAGGGATTCAAACCACCGAACTGCTGACCATTCTGATCGACAAGCTCAGCATCTTAGCCACTGAGCCACCATGTCCCTTTTCAATATTCTGTATTTATTCCAAATAAGCCCTCAAGACTCCTTGCTGAACAGCTCCGACCTTCCAACATCTGCTGGAAGGCTGGTCATTTTGATCAGACGTTGTGATATAAAAGTCAGGTGATCCATGGAGGACCAACGTTACACAGGTCACTGTACAAGGGCCTTTTCTTCTCACAGAAGCTTCTCTCCAAATTCCGCCTCTCTGTGAGTCATCCTGTCCTTCTTCCCAAATGAGATGATTCAGCATTTCTTTCCCCTTGACACAAATTCTTGTTCATCAGTTCACAGCTGGAAAGTTCAAAATGCAGCCGTTGAGTCTGTCCACTAGCCATAACCCTGGAGAAGTTCCAAGAAGGAGATCAAAGACAGTAGAGCATGGATGTCCATGCTGGCTGGGGAATTCTGGGTGTTGAGGTCCACAAGTCTTAAAGTGGTCAAGGTTGAACAACCCCTGTAGTAAAGTAAGCAGCTATATTAAAGAAGACGTAGGCCTACAGCATCTGCGGAGTAGAATCAAAAATGCTAAAATGGCTGTCACAACAGTTTAATCCAAGTTCCATCCATGTTGGTATATGAATTGCATGTGTTATACACACACACACACACACACACACACACAAAACAGGCAAAGCTTGGATCAGCCTATTGCTGCCTCTTGTGGCTGCAACCTTTGGTGACCACACCCTGTGGACACCTCTGATGCAAGATGTCCACACTCCCACCCACGATCTCATGAAATCACACATGAAATTATCCAAATTTCATGAGCTCGTGCTGGGAATCTCGTGAGATTTCAGCAAGCTCACTTGGAAGTTCACCAAAGTTCACATGAAGTTTGTCAGTAGAAGATGGACAGTAGAGCTGCAGCTTTTCATGGAAAATGAATCTGATTCCAGAGAGGATCCCAAGACAAGATACTGCACAGTTCTAAATTTGATGGAGGATGGGGAGGGAAAAATTTGGGCTAGAGATATTCCTGTCAGGTGCAAGGAATCAGGAAGCAAAGGACTACAGGTTGCATGCTAACGTTCTCTACAAGAATCTGAACTATTAACAGTCATAGCAAATTGGCAGCAGATAAGAATCAACGGAACTCAAGATGGGCTGGACTTAGATCTCTTGTAGCCATGAAGGGAATCAAGCCTGATGATGCATTTGACTCCTGTTTCGGGCTCAGCCTGGTCATCTCCTACAGTTCCCAACAGAGTATATCTGTTAGGGTAAACGATTATAACTTTAGTCTGGTAAGATTCTGTCTATTAGGTATAGGCAAAATGGGATTCAATTGGATCTCATTATGTCATCTTCTGGTTTAGACTTGACACCAAGCAAATGTATCTAGTCATAATATGGGCCTCTTTTTTGTCTCTGTTGAACACAGCCTACTGTGTAAATCTGACATAATTTTCAATTTCAAAGATTAGAGGGTTGTGCAATGCACACATTGCATTTCAAAAGCAGACTTCTTCAACCAATTCTCCTTCCATTTTTACAAAGTTACGTTTTTCCTTTATTGAGAAACATCCCAGGATTGTCTCAACCAGGGTTGTATGTGCTGATCTATTCAGGAGAAAGAAGTCAGAAACCCTGGTTGGCTTCAGGGACAACATTTAAAAGTGGTTTTTCTTCTTAACAGAAGTTCATTGTTGTTTATTTTCATTTTTACACTATTGGAAAATGCTTCCCTAGGCCGCAGAGGAATAGATCAAATTGCTCTGTCTTTTTTTTCTTATTTTTTATTTTTAAAAATGAGGAGGGGGAATGAGAGGAAATGGAGTTTTGGCAAGAAATAGTCCACTCATTTAAAGAGACAGAAAGCCAAACAAACTGTACTTAAGTACATTGTAAGAAAATGTCAGCAATTTGAGAGAAAGGGTCATTAGCATACAAAATCACTTATCTCCCAGGACTAAGATTGCTGGAAGAAAAACCCAATGTAATTTTCTGCATTTTTTCCCCCTTTTTATGTGTGGGGTTTCTTGGAATGTCAAAACTACTACATCTCCTGGAAAGAGGGAAAATGGTTCCTTTCTTGCAAACATGTTTGGCGGTTGTTAGATTGCTTCTTCTTCTTTGTCTTTCTTTATTTTGCATTTTAACTTTGACAATAAAATTTTAAAAATTGGTGGTTGTCAAAAAGAACCACTGCTCATTTCCTTACTCAGTAGCTGCATTTGGACCACATGTCAATGAATAACAGAATAATTGAGTGAAAGGGACTTTGGAGGTCTTCTAGTCCAGCCCACTCCTCAAGCAGGAGACCATGGCCTAACCCATTCCAGATAAATGGGATGTCCAATCTCTTCTTTAAAATGCCACAACTTCTGGAGACAAGCTGTTCTGCTGATTAATTTTAAGGAAGTTTCTCCTTAATTCCAGGTTGCTTCTCTCCTTGATTAGTTTCCATCCATCTTGTCTTGTCTTGTGGTGCTTTGGAGCCCTGGTGGTCCGCAAGAAAATGTTGGTGGTCCACAGAGAAATGTCACCTCCCAAAGCACCCCCCAAAGCAATTAATCCAGGTTGCATGGGAACACAAGGCTTGTGTTGCTTGCATTGTGAACAACACAAGGTTGTGAGGGGAGGGTGGAGGGGGGGAACTTGCCCCACGTGCCTCACCTGGCCACCGGGCTGCTTCTTTCCACTTCTTTCTTCTTCTGCTTTTGGCTGCACACAAGGAAAGCAGCCAAAGTCTTTCTTTCTCTCCCCCAAACTCCGCCAGAAATGAGTCTTTGGGACCCTGCAAGGCCTCCTGCTCCAAGAAGCTGTGCCGGCAAAGACTCATTTCTGGTGGAGTTTGGGGGAGAGAAAGAAAGACTTCTGCTGCTTCTGCTGCTTTCCTTGCATGAAGCCAAAAGTCTCTCTCTCCCCCCACTCCCCGAGAACGGAGCTGGAGACAATATCCTGTGATTTCAAATAAAGAATGATCGATCTGTAGGCAAATGGGATGAGGAATTTTCCTGCAGACTTTTTGGGAGATTTTCCCAGAGTCTCTGGTCTGTAGGATTTAAAATGATGAGTTTGGTGGTCCCTGAGGTCCAAAAGGTTGGGGACCCCTGCTTTGGAGAAGAGCTTGACTCCCTCTTCTTTGGGGCAGCCCCTGAGATACTGGAATACTGCTATTACGTCACCTCTAGCCCTTTTTTTCTCTAGACAAGCCATACCCAATTCCTGCTTCGAATTTCTCAGGCTGAAATGTTCTCCTTGGTGAGATTCCTTCCTGATTTAAGCCCAGGTGCGCCCCCCACCCCCTACCCCATAACGGGTGAATTCAGTAATCAAGTCAAACATCTCGAAAACAAAACCCCGAAGGTGCTATTTGAAGGGTGCAGTGACAGGATCGATTTGACGTGACAGCTGAATCACGGGGAGATATTGCAGTTTCTCTCCACCGTCGTTTAAATCGCGAAGGCTTCTCTACTTGGAAGGCAGGGGGAAAAGTTGAGTTAAAACAGGCTGGCATTAATGTGAGCAATTGGGAACCGAATCTAGGAGGAAAAAGCCGAAAGTTCTTCTTTCCCGGGGTCCAGAGTTAATTAACTGTTTTTCTTACAGGAGCCTGAAATGATACCACATATGTTTCCTATCTGGGCCTGTCCCAACTTTTCATGAATACGTTTGATTCTTTTTAATTATAATACAGGAAAGCCCTGTTTTAACTCCCTGGTAAGACCAGGCCTAGCGAGGAGGTATGAAATGCAAGCCTTCTCTTTTCAGAAACAGAGTGGTCAAAAGTTCTGGGGGAAGAAGGGGATTTGGGAAGTATGCCTTAAGTCAACACGGCCACTAGCAAAGGGATAGTTGCGTTTCACAGCTTGGCCTTTGATCAACGTTTCAGTCCAACGGGGCCCTGGGTGCTGCCTGTCTTTGGAAGGGGAACTGAGGCAGCCTTTGTCTCCTATCTGAAGCATCGGGCAAGGAAATCAGATGGGCTGCATAAGCTTTCATCCCCCCCACCCCATTTCCACCCATGTGGTTTCATAATGATGGTTAAGAGTGGAAAAGTACACTGACTTTTCGAGTTGATTTGGGAGGACCTGCTAAATGTTATGGGGAAAGTGACATGTGAAGTTTAATGATCGGACCATGGCCTGTTACCTGGTGAGGAAAACAAGACTTGGCTTTAGGTAGTCTTCTTCTCTGGCTCTTAATGACGCCCTGAACAACTCCAAGGAACCTCTTTGTTCTGCCATGCCCATTTGGCCAATTTCTTCTACTCAGCCTTGTTGGAGTAAGCTTAAAATAGCTATTTTAGCGTTCAAGTTGCATTAACTCTTCTTCCAACCCAATTTTGGCGGGGTGTGTTTTATGGACAGTGGAGTTCTTCAGAGGGTCAGATGTTGGATCTGCCCACCTGCTATGGAACTCTCCTGAGCACAGTGTTCTTCAACCTTGGCCTCTTGCAGATGGAGGACTTCAACTCCCAGAATTCCCCCAGCAAACACAAATGCCATGATCATCCCGATACTTGTTTTGAACGAAGTGTTTGTGTCTTTCAGTTTTGATTGACAGTAAGTAGAGATGCAATGTAAGTAGATAAATATGTACCATCTTGGTGGAAAATAAGGGACATGAAAGGAGCCACTTCGGGCATCCACAGGGCAACGGTGATGTCACCAGCTAATCCTTTCAACTTGGAAGTGTCTTGAGGTGCTGTTGACATGAATGTTGTAGTAGTAGTAGAGATGATGAGGATGAGGATGATGAGGAGGAGGAAGAGGAGGAGGATGATATGTCAGCATTAAATAGGGATAGAGGAATGTTTAAAGAACGAGTTAGATACCTCCCATCCATGTTTGTCAATCTTAGTCCTTTCAGATGGGTGGACTCCAACTCCCAGAATGCATTCTAGAAGTTGAAGTCCACCCATCTTAATTTGGCCAAGGTTAAGAAATATTGCTTTAGGCTCTCGCAGCTAAGTTTTCATGGTTTATTTTAATCGTCATTTGTTGAATAAGCCACCCTGACCATGTTTGCAGTCTATTAAACCATGAATCAAAGAAATCTTCATTCATCTCATAAATCATATAATCTGGGCTTTCTGTACATGTTTAAGAGCTGGGATGTGTGGGTTATCCACTCCCACATATGACTTCACATGTTCTGTAGAATTATGCACAAAGAATTTGTTCCAGATGGGTGAAAAACATGGTATAAATTAAGCTGGAAGGTTGCCCAAGTCAGAGGATACTTATGTTGTTGAGTTTTGAGGAGTGTTTTTTTTTTTTACATAGGAAGGAACAAGAAATCTTCAATTGTTGGAAGTGTTCCTTCCCCTGTTTCCAATATTGTCACACCAAAGTCTTTTCATTTTTAAAAATAAACAGGTGTTTGTTGATTTGTGCTCCTTGCTTTGTTTACAGGATCCTGCCATGTGATATTTTCCAGATCCAAGCAAAGATAGGTTGCAAAATATTTCATTATTTCTACATCCCATCCACCCAGCCGTACAAAATGTTTAATGGTCAGTTCAGTGGGGTTTTTTTCATACCTTTGGAAAGATCCAGCTCTTGATGTGTTTAAGTTCTAAAGCTTCAGCTGTTGCAACTAATTAGAGAGCCTCCTTTTTTTTTCCTTTACAAAATAAAGCAATTTAATGAAGCCAAGGCTTGTTTATGTTAAACTGCCAAGAAGTTTAGCAATTGAACAAGTGCGATTTGAAGAGCATCTGATTACAAACCACGTAGAATTCCATATGTCAGAAAAGCTGGAAAGCTTTTCTACCAAACAATTGTCTCGAAAACGTGCACTGATTTCCTCTTACCTCCAAAAGGGGTTTTGAGCTGACAAAGGATTTATCATAATTATTGTTCTGGTCAAGTTCATGATTAAACACGAAGCTTTCTTTTATTTTGTTTATAAAGTTTCCAACTCACAATTAAAACATTCTGCAGCTCAGCCCTCTTTCCTCCGACTCTTTCTTCTTTCGCTTTTCACTGCACTAAAAGGTTCTTCAAGACCACTATTTGTTTTCAGAATTAATGCCTGTCAAAAGGTCCTTTCAGAAATATGGATTTAGGGGATTCGGGGCAAGAGATTTTTGCAAGATTTTCTTAGGAAAATGTTCGTCAGTTGGTTTTGTAGATGTTTGGGCACAACCCTTAAAAGGACAAATGTCTCAGTTGACCAAGAGCTTTTGCACACCAGGCTTTGGTTTATGCATCAATGTGGAGAACTCATGGGCAACCTTGGTCCAATTCCTTATAAGCCAAAGTTGTGTTCAACCTAGATATAACTAGGCTAACCATCTCTGCTTCAGCGAAGTTGACTGCCCTAAAGTTATTAGCAAAAAACCTGAAATTTGGATGATATTTGTGTCCAAGACAGAATAATTTATATCACGGATTTTCAGACTAAATGCATCTCTGGGCATGATGCTTATTGGAGAAAAATTATGGACTATAAGAATCTCTGACAATGATTTAAGTTAACCGAATCATTTTATAACCTGTTCTGTAGTGGTGGAGAAGGGAACCTTATGATACAGGTCATACAACTAGAGTAGAGTAGAGTAGAATAATAGAGTAGAGTAGAGTAGAGTAGAGTAGAATAGAATAGAATAGAATAGAATAGAATAGAATAGAATAGAATAGAATAGAATAGAATAAGGGAAGGGAAGGGAAAAGAAGGGAAGGGAAGGGAATACATTGAAGAGAAGAGAAAAGAATATAGAATAGAATAGAATAGAATAGAATAGAATAGAATAGAATAGAATAGAATAGAATAGAAGTAGGAGTAGGAATAGGAATAGGAATAGGAATAGGAATAGGAATAAGAGTAGAGTAGCATAAAGTAGCATAGAGTAATAGTTGGAAGGGTTCTTGGAGGTCTTCTAGTCCAACCTTTTGCTCAGGCCAATGTCTTATTTCTAAATCTGGCTCATCATACAAGAAAACTCGCTGTTACTCTGTCCTGCACTTTTCAATTTTATTTTATTTTTAATTACAAAAAATGCACCACCTTGGATGGAATCTGAACAGCCATACATTTTCATTATTATTACTGGATATTTCTTCCCTTCAGATATGCAAATTCCCAGCCCTTTGGGATTGTGCAAAAGAAGTCAAGGAATACCAAGAGAGGAAGTCCAATCAGATAAAAAAGAGAAGGGTGGATTTCAAAGACTTCTCATATAAAACTATTTCAAGTTTTAACCTGGGGGGACGGGTTTGTCAGATTGGGAGGGGGGGAGAGCATCACGGAGACTGCCAAATTCAGCTGTGCTCCTTGCAAGAGAATGAGGGATATTGTCACGGCTGTGAATACACCCACAAAAGGGTCTCTTTCCTTCCTTGAACAGAATCAAGATTTCTAAAATATACAGTGAAAGGGCGTGTGTGTGTGTGTGTTTGTGTGTGTGTGTGTGTGTGTGTGTGTGTCATGTATAACAATATCCATAAAGTAGAAAGATTTCAACGTAGCAACAAATGTTTCCCCAACTCCATCACTGAAGCCAGAGGACCCCTGGAAATATTTTGGGATACCAATTTTAACTTATAAATAAAAAGATGGATTAAAATTTGCCTATTGTATTTTTTCCCCCTTTTCCTAGGAGCATCAAACAATGCTGGACAATTCATTTGTTTTTTTATTTTTTTAAAGGTTCTTATCAGTGCCAAATACAGTCTCAGCCCAGAGAGAAATCTGGGGGAAATCTGAGGAATAATTTAAACAGCAAAAAGGATGTTCAGCTTCTTAAAGTCAAAAGCGTTTTATAACCGGCAGATTTTGGCTTTTGTAATCCCTTCATCACACATGACCTTGCTGTAAAATTGCTCAGATGAATTCACTCAATCCAAGCCCGGACGGTTGCAAACAATCCCTAAAGTGAATCATTTGTCTTCCCTTAATGAGCCAGTCAGAACTGATGAGGGGTTTGGGGAATCTTAGGTTTCTGGGAGGCAAATCAAACAACTGTACATAGTTTGCTGCACCGAGACTGAAGTCCTTTGGCTTCCAAGACTGCTAATTTAAAAACTACTCCTGTAATTTCTGTTCCGATTTCCCTCTTGCTTGCCATCCAAGGAATCAGGAGTTGCACAATTCAAGGATTCGTGCAATCCTCCTCACCCTTACTAGTGGAAACGTTAACATTGGATGGAGTTTTATCTTCTGGCTTTGAATGTTGCACCACCATGTTCTCAAGCCTATGACCACAATTAAGCCCCCCTCAAATTTTTTCTTTCTTTCTTTCTTTCTTTCTTTCTTTCTTTCTTTCTTTCTTTCTTTCTTTCTTTCTTTCTTTCTTTCTTTCTATATTTTTATTGTTTACAACTATAAACACAAAACACAGCACAGCCGTTTTGGCATTACTTTGCCATACATAACAAAGGTTTAACCAAACCCATTGACATTTCTATTATTGGTACAAAATTTACATTTTGCTTCCAATCCTCCTAGCTGTTTTTGTTCTGACTATCCTATTTTTTTTTGGCCAAAATGAGGGAAGAAGAAGAAGAAGAAGAAGAAGAAGAAGAAGAAGAAGAAGAAGAAGAAGAAGAAGAAGAAGAAGAAGAAGAAGAAGAAGAAGAAGAAGAAGAAGAAGAGAGGAGGAGGAGGAGGAGGAGGAGGAGGAGGAGGAGGAGGAGGAGGAGGAGGAGGAGGAGGAGGAGGAGGAGGAGGAGGAGGAGGAGGAGGAGGAGGAGGAGGAGGAGGCATCCACCCAGTCACATGGCCATGCCCACCTAGCCACGCCTACCTAGCCATGCCCACATAACCAGTAATAAAAATATTTGCATCCCACCCCGATTACATCCCATAAAAATCTTCACCAAAGCATCAATTGTCTAAGATCAGCAGAATAGTGCCATGCCATTTTGGCGGGGGGTGGGGGGGCAGAGGGAGTAGAGCAAGCCTTAAAATAGCTTAATAAAAAAAATATTTTTTAAAAGAAGCACCATTACCATCATAAAACCCAGGAGCCAAGAAAAAATCAGAAGGTTGGCCTAACGCAATCACTCGGTTGCCCTCATAACATCCACTTTCAATCAGCCTCCATCTTTTTTCCATTTGGGTTCAAAAACTTTAGCCAACTGGCCACCCATTGTCCCCAACCTCAAAGTCAGGAATTTTCTTCCCAGGACACCCAACATGGTGGGTTTTTAAAAACAGCAATCAGCATCATTTTAAATCATGAAATCCCCACCCAAATCTCATGCCGGTGTCCATTTTTATGTTTGGGTTTCAAAAAAAGTTTTTGTCTACTTGGCCCCAGGTATCCCTGATCTAGGAATTTTCTTCCCTGGACACCTGATACAGTTGATTTTTTTAAAAGAAAAAAAAAGAAAAAAGAAATAGCCTTTTTTGCATGAAATTCCATTCTGAATCTTGTGCCTGCATCCGTTTTTGCATTCAGGTTCCCCCCCAAAAAATGGCCATCCTACCCCTTGTGCCCCAAAACAATATCCAACCATGTTTTCATGGCAACAATATTTTTATCAGCTTAATCTTTATTCTGTATTTAGTAATACAATAAATATTAATTACCAGGTTCTGTTTTCTTCTTCTAAGGGGTTTTTGACATCCATCCCCCGCCCGACCCCATATAATTCAGAAATTCCACTTTGGGAATATGACATATCATTCTAGCAGTTCCCTAAAATCAATATTCTGTGCTTTTTACAAGAGAATAAAAAAGGCACATTGCTAACTGAACAGAAGAAAGTTTGCTAGACTTGGATTTACATTAAATGTTAAAGAAAATATTGACATAATAGCTTCCTTTCCTGTATTTAAGTTTTTTTTAAAAAAAAGAAGATTTAGAGGTTTTTTTTCCAAATACGGTTTAAGGGAAAGGTCATCTTAAATTCACCCAAATTATGGTAACAGAAACAAAACAAAAGGTTTTTCTTTTCCTTAATATTCTGTTATGGAGAGATCATCTTAGATTCAGAGTGCCTTTCTTTTTCATTAAATACGGTATTCCTTCTTTGTCTTCCTCTTCCTTTCCAAATTGTTCTGTAATAAAACGAGGCTTCAGCATAATTTCACGGGTTTCTTTTTCTTTTCTTTTTTAAGATGAAGAAATCATGAAGGGAAAAGTAAAGTTAATCGTTTCTGAAAGTCTTCCTTTCCATATTTTCTAATTTCAGCTTTCTCCAGAAAAGGGATCTCAGCATGCCTGTATGGATACCAAATCAATAGAGTAGTATGATCAATAAATATCTTAATTCCTGAGAGTCTGAAGCAATTTGGACAACCATCTTTGAGAGAGAGCCAACCTGAACATTGGTTAAGGAAAGATGAGAGGTCTATTTTTCTTTTTCTATTGTTTTTATTATGCATTTTCATTATTATTCATTACATTTCCAAATTCATAATGTCAGTGTACTGGCTATATCAAGTCCTTTTTTTACATCACAGTATACATCCTAGCTATAACTATTATTCTTGTAATCATAGAATATACTCTCTTTTGATTATATAGTGTTGTACATCATACTTATAACTATTATTTTCATATTTGTGCCGTAATACACTATTACATTTATCATTCTATACATTTTAAACTATATTCACGTACAACCCGATAGTGGTATTGCTTACATTGTATAAGGACAAAAAGGAAACAGAATACTACTGAACATGGGATGTATTGTATAGTTGATTAAATAACAGATGCAAAACTTCGTTCTTAATAATGAAAAAAGGTCAACAAAATAGAAATAAATACAGATATATTGAAATATATATAAGACTACACAGTGAGAGGTCTATTTTTCCATGTCACTAGAATGCTTCTGGGATCAACTTGACAGTGAGAACAATTAATCAGTGGAATGGTTCGCCTTCAGAAGTTGTGGGTGCTTAAGGAGGTTTTCAAGAAGATCTTGGAAGCCATTTGTCCAGAAAGTTTGGGAAGCATGATTTTCAGAAATTATTATAGGGTAAGGATGTCCAACCTTGGGAACTTTTAAGGCTTGTGGACTTCAGCTCCCAGAATTCCCCAACCAGTAGAGTTGAAATCCACAGGTCTTAAATTTCCAAGGTTAGACACCCCTACCATAGGTCTTTTGCTTGCTTAAGCAGGGTGTTGAACTAGAACAGGGGTCTCCAACCTTGGCAACTTTAAGATTTGTGGACTTCAATTCCCAGAATTCCCCAACCAGTAGAGTTGAAGTTCACAAGTCTTACATTTCCAAAGTTGGACACTCCTACTATAGGTCTGCTGCTTGCTTAAGCAGGGTATTGGACTAGAACAGGAGTCTCCAACCTTGGCAACTTTAAGACTTGTGGACTTCAATTCCCAGAATTCTAGGAGTTGAAGTCCACAGGTCTTAAAGTTGCCAAGGTTAGAGATCTCTGGACTAAAAAAGGTCTCTTTTAATTAGGTTATTTTGTTAAGGATGACCCAGAATTCAAATGTCTTAGAAAACCTACCAACTTCCTCCCAGCATTCCTGGGGATACTAACCTGGTACCCAAGTTTGAGTTTGATGCCCACCTATGGATAACTTCCACCCAATAGCAACATCTGGCAAAGCCCCCTTCCTGGAGATGGAAGCAACAGCACAGGATAACCCAGTCTGGGTTCAGATTGGGTTAATTCGCCGCAGATCTCTGTTCCTTTGTCAGAAATGCATTCCAGATGATCCCTGCAATAAATTAATCTTACTCCTTTCCTGGGGTGGAGCCAAGCATCTTTCTGCAAGAAAGTCGAGGTTGTTATCACGGCATTCCCAGCACTCAAAGAAAAAATATTGCTTGCTCCACCAGCTGAAGTTCTTTATAGATAAACTTTCATTCATCCTTCGGTTGCGTTCATCCATCTCTTAATAATGTCCAGATTAGATTATTGCATAGGAAGGATGCTATGTAGGATGACCTTTGACCCTGTCTACAACGTGCGGCTAAATTATCGACAGAAGCTCATGTTTCCTTAGCAAATACGTTTGCTAATTTTTTTAAAAAAATATGGCTAATATTAATAGTTCCATGCTGCCTTTCTAAGAGCTTAAGAGGGTTTGCTTTTTCCTTCTTTGCTACTTCTTCCCTTTCTTCTCACCATCCGGTGAGTTTGCTGGAGTTGAGAGATGTCATCCAGAGTGTGCTAAACTGTGGTTTGCATTTATGATGGTTTGTGGGACTAGCTTGACCCCAGCTAAATAAGCAGATGAGAGAAGAAGAGGTGTTAGAAAACCATCACTGATATTTCCCAATCTTCTATCAACTGAGCAGCTTGGCTATGAGGTCATCTAGCCAGAGAATCTGGTAAGTGGCATCTGCCATGTTGAATTTTTCGCAATGCTGCACAATACAAGAGGCAATGGGTATTGTGGGTAATTTGATGCCCCGCAGGATGAGTGGGTCTCCAGCAAGGCATCTTCCTTGTCCTGAAGCCATTAATGTGAAGGTTGGACGCTTGTCAAAACAATCTTTCATTCATCATTCTTGAATTCAATGCTTTTGAGTCTTTGATAGAGGCAATGAAATGTCCTTTGAGGAAAGAAACACATTGTATGACAGCTACAGAATAGAGATGTCCAACCTTGGCAACTTTAAGACCTGTGGACTTCAACTCCCAGAATTCCCCAGCCAGCATGGCAACTTTCAGACTTGTGGATGTCTGGAAGTTGAAGTCCGCAAGTCTGAAAGTTGCCATGCTGGCTGGGGAATTCTGGGAGTTGAAGTCCACAGGTCTTAAAGTTGCCATGCTGGCTGGGGAATTCTGGGAGTTGAAGTCCACAGGTCTTGAAATTGCTTAAGACTGGGCAGCCCTGCTCTAGAATGAAGGAAAAGCAACAGGAAGAGGCTTACATGCTTTCTTTCAGGGTAGAATTTCCTCCACCAAGACGTCTTTGGGACTTGTCAGAAGCTGGGCACGTCTCCAAAGGTTAGAGAATGGGCCAGTATAATGTAGATTTTCTGCTTTTAAGGAGAGCCATTTCTGTCTCGGCAATTTTAAAGAATGGACTCGCTGCGCCTGTGAAACAGACATTTCGACCTGGGAGGGAGAGATCCCATGAAGTCGAAGGGGAACTAGCTTCAGCCCCTCCTGGTAGGGCTTCTTGTAACTTTCACAGTCAGAAATTCCACAGGTATAGTACAAAGCTCGGGATGAGCTAGTTTGCAAACCTTTGCCAGCGACAGTTTGACTCACTCATCCCTATAGCCTCCTAAAATAGTCACCATCTACGGTGACCTTAAGACCTTTGGACTTCAACTCCCAGAATTCCATGTGGGCTGGGGAATTCTGGGAGTTGAAGTCCACAGGTCTTAAAGTTACCAAAGTTGGATACTCCTGCCCTAAAAGCTTTTTCTTCTACGCGCATCGTTCAGGACCAGCCTGGATTAGCGCCAGTGGAAATGTTCTAAAGAGCAGATCGGGAAGATTAGAAGCCAAAGAGAGGTCCGTATTTTCTTTCCCATTTGTGTGTTTTGAGCTCTCCAACCTTTAAATGACCCCCTGTCTGACTTCAGCTGAGCCCAGAGAATGTTTAACTTGCGGTTTGATCACCAGCAGCAAAACAGGAGATCCATTATGAAAATCTTGCCTATCCAGCAGTTTGCTTTCAAGAAAAAAAAAGAAGAAGAAGAAGAAGAAAAGCACAAAGTAGAGGGGAAAATAGGTGTTTTATCCGTTTAGACAAGGATTGGCTGAGAAAAAATGAACGGTTTATGACTAGTTCCTGTCTCAATTGTCGAAGGCTGGACTCTAATATTTCAGATTCTGCTCATGGTGACTCATATTAACAGCATAACAAGAGTCAGAAGGGACCTTGTAGGTCATCTAGTCCAGCCCCCTCCCCCCCCCCCCCAAGCAGGAGGCCCTACACCATTTCTGACCGATGGCAGTCCAGTCTCTTCTCGAAAGCTTCCAGTGATGAAGCTCCCACAACTTCCGAAGGCAACTTCGGTTCCATAGGTTGATTGTTCTCACTGTCAGAAAAAAAAAAAATCCTTATTTCCAGGTTGAAAAATCTCTCCTTGATCGGTTTCCATCCATTAGTCCTTGTCTGGCCTTCAGATGCTTTGGAAAATACATTGACCCCCTCCTCTCTCTGGCAGCCCCTCAGATGACATAGATGCATATATCTCTGTCACAAGGATGGACATCTCCAAGGTGTGATAGAAAGATTTACCCCTGCACCTAGAAACCTAGCATATCAGGGATTGTTCTACAGCTTCCCTGCATTTCCACAGTTCCAGGAACTGTTTTGTAAGAGGGAAACATCAATTATACAAACTTCTACCCACAGTCTCCAATTAAGTAACTGAATTCCTTTAATTTAAACTCTGTTTTCATTGTTATACATGCACGTCCCCACTTCTTTGTGATATATTTCACAGCATATTTGTGGGAACCACGATAAAATGAGGGAAACCGTTTCCAGATCTCAGAAACTCCTTCTCCGTTTTCTCTTGAATATTTCCATTTAGGCTTTGGCCTGATGAACAGCATTCTATGTCATTGGTGGGACTTCACAAGGTTGACATTAATTATAATGTTTTCTCCTCTCCCTTCTTCTGCCTGATATGTATGTTTCTAGTCCTCAGGATTGGTAAAGAAAAGCTTACTATACTATACTATAAAGTGTGGAGCAAATCTTATAAATGGGGGGACATGAAAGGGTGTTCATAGAACTTAAATAAGTAAAGAATGTGATAAAAAGATACAAAAGTTAAATGGAAATTATGATGTATAAAAATGTATATAAGTACATAATTGTATAAACTATCTTCTTATTTCGAACTGTAAAGAGAATGGACAGAAATGTATGTCAAAGAAGAGACAGCATGTTCACTGTTTATAATGTTTATAATTAAGAAAATTTTTTTTTAAAAAAGCTTTGAATCTGAAGACTTCAACTCTTGAAGTCATTGTTTGGTTAGAATAATTCTCTCTCTACTCCAGTGTTTGTCAACGTTGTTCACTTTCAGCGGTGTGGACTTCAAGTCCCAGAATTCCCCAAATGCTCATGGGAATTCTGGGAGTTCCACACAGCTTAAGTGGCCAAGGTTGAAAAATACCAGTCTACTCAGTCAATTTATATTCTCAAATAAGTCCTACGGAGCTCAAAGCTGCCTCTTCTTGGGAAAACATGGACATTGCTCCATGTGCTGCCCCAAAGGGCTGAAGAGCCCCCAGTTGTGCAATCGAAAGGGAAAAAAACAGCACTTGTTGCAGAAAGTTCTAAGTGTCTCATAATGTGGTGGCTCGTCTGGACTCAGAAGCAAACCCAAGAGGCCACAGAAAGTCACCCGAGGCCTGGAGAACCTGGGAAGTCCAAACAACCTCCAGAAGAAGGGCTCAGCAAACCACTTCCATGCTGACCTCAAGTAAATTAGGTGGACAGTCCACAACTTTAACCTGGCAGCACTGGAAGGAACCTTTGGTTTGACTGAGAAGAATGCAAATGTGTGGTTTGGTTGGGTTCCATGAAGACCAAATGTATGCATGCTTGGGAAGAGGTTTCCGTTGCAGGCTTCAGCTCGGCTTCCTTCCTTCCAAGTGAGCTGGGAAAGAAGGAGAGCATTGTACGAGCACCGGACACCACTCCACATTCCCCATCCCATCCATGAAGGCCTCCAATGGGGGAACAGAGGTTTCCTGGTGTAGCATGGCTTGTATTGACGTTGATCTTTTCTACCACCTTAACAAGCTTAGAAATGGGGCAAAGTTCACTTAACAAGCGTCTCGCTTAGCAACAGAAATCTGGGGCTCGGTTGTGGTAATAAGTGGAGGACGCCCTGTATATTACTTCGTTGTTTGTATGTACACTGAGAGTTTATGCACCGGAAACTAATTCCTTGTGTGTCCAATCACACTTGGCCAATAAAGAATTCTATTCTATTCTATTCTATTCTATTCTATTCTGTATTCTATTCTGCATTCTATTCTATTCCCTCTTCTCTTCTATTATATTATATTTCCTATTCTATTCTATTCTATTCTATTCTATTCTATTCTATTCTGTATTCTATTCTGTTCTATTCTTCTATTCTCCTTTCTCCATATTCTGTTCTATTCTATATTCTATTCTATTTTGTATTCTATTCTGCATTCTATTCCCTCTTCTCTTTGATTATACTATATTCCGTATTCTATTATTTTATTCTGTTCTATTCTTTTGCATTCTATTCTATTCTATTCTATTCTATTCTATATTCTATTGTATTATATTCTGCATTCTATTCTATTCTATTCTATTCTATTCTATTCCCTCTTCTCCTCTCCTCTCCTCTCCTCTTCCATTCCCTATTCTATTCTTGCCAGAATAATACCCAGATTTAACAGTTTACTTTATCTCACCAATGGAATTGGAATTACTTCATTCCATTCATGTAGCCAGTCCCTTCTCTCTTCCCCCTTCACTCTTTCCCTCCCTTCATGGAAATCAGCATTTTTCAAAACAAAACCTCATGTGCTTTCTCTCTTTCTCCTTTTGCTTCTTTCAAAGCAAATCTTGACATTCGTTTTCTTTGGCTCTCTCTGGCGCATTCTCTCTCTCTCTCTCTCTCTCTCTCTCTCAAAGTGATTTTTCTTCTTAAGTTTTTTTTTTTTATTGGCAAAGGAGTTCTTATAAATACATCTCTCCGAAGTAGCTGCTTGATCTCCGAGCATGTTCTGGACTCTGGAGCATTTGTGGTGACATGAAAAGAAAAAAGAAAAACAGAGGAGGTGTGTGCTTTGAAATGTACGGTTGCCTGAACTCTGTTGAAAGTCTCTGCCTTCTTCCCCTTCGTCTCAACAGATGGAAATGTTAAAAAAAAAATGTGAGGGCTCCAACATTTGCTGATTGCACTTTGGAGGGATGAAGGGTTGGGAGGTTTGCAAGTCTTGTTGCTCAGACGTTGAAGGGCTTGGATGGAAACACGTTCTTGGATTCACAAAAGATGTTGGATGGGATGCCCAGTTTTCTAGCCTGGGATGCAGCATTAGGCATGGAAGTCAGACGTGACAAAACCAGGCATCTGTGTGATTTCAGAATCCATAAATATGGAACTGAACACAATATTTATGGTTATGCAAAATTCCAGTCTTTTTTTTTTAATGGAAAGGGCTGCTTTTTCTAGAAAAAGTTGCTATAAAGTTGAAGCCTGCATAGTGTTATGCTTGAATATACCTGTATATTTCACCTGTGTATACCTGTACATTTTACCTGTATAGACTTGTATATTTTACCTCTATAGACCTGTACCTTTCATCTGTATAGACATATATTTCACCTGCACATACCTGTGTATTTCACCTGCACATACGTGTATACTTCACCTTTATAGACCTTATAGATATATTTCTTCTGAACATACCTGTATATTCTACCTGTATATACCTGTAAACATCACCTGTATATACCTATACATTTCAACTGCACACACCTCTATATTTTACCTGCATAGACCTCTACTTTTCATCTGTATAGACATATATATTTCACCTGTACATACCTGTATACTTCATTTATATAAACCTACACTTTTCACCTGCACATACCTGCATATTTCACCTGTAGATCTGTATATTGCACCTGTGTAGACCTGTATATTGCACCTGTCTGTATAAATGCAAACATATAGATCATGAGCAACAATATGGGAAGATTTAGAAATTAAACGGCATGGTACTTAAGTAAAGCACCATGGAATTACGACAAGCAACTCATATAATTGCTTTATGTGTTTTAATGTTCAGAACACTAAAATGCCATTTTCATATTATTGAAGCCTTCAAACATTGCAAGTTGGTTCTGCCAATCTGATGCCAAGTTTTTCCACCATCTTTCCTGGTGTATGCAAAAAAAAAAAAAATTAAAAAGACTATCTTGCACAAAACAGAACAGGCAAAAATAATAATATTTTTTTTCTGACCTGGTTTCCAGAAATGTGGGAAAGTTTATTTATTTGTCCACGCATTCCTGATTTGCAATGTGCACTCTAAAAATGCCGCTTAGATTTAGGCTGAGTGAGCTCATGCTAAATTTAGCAATGATCTTTTAAACAAACATTCTTTATGCTTTGCTGAATGGGCATTGAAGCTGGATTAAAAGTCAACTGTATTTGCCTGGATGTTATTCACAAAGTTTCCTTTTTTTTTTCTTTGCACTTGCCTCACTAGTTTGTAATCTGATGGAAACAAAGGAATATATGCCAGAAAAATCCACGTGACTTTAATCTTATACCGGTGAAAGGAAAGGAGCCTCTGTCCAAATTTGCTCTCAGGCTTAGATACCTCAGATTGATCTGTAAATGTTGATATCACGAAGTAGATGTTAGTCTTCTACTTAGATAAAGCTCCAAGTGGCCTCAATGTCCCTCTAAAAAGATGCAAATGACCAGTTGTCTGCAAGGAATATAAATCCTTCCATTCCCCTCCATCTAGTCAGAGCTGAAGAAGTTTCTTGGATGAGAAGGGGAAAGTTTTTTCAAAAGAAAAAACAAGAAAGTCCAGTTGCCTCCTGATCTTTGGGTTAGTCTTCTACAGTAGGTTTCCAAAGATGGCAACTTTAAAAGTTGTGGACTTCAACTCCCAGAATTCCCCAGCCAGCCATCTTTGGAGATCCGTGTTCTAGTTAGCACTGCTTCCACATTATGATGACCTTCAAGACCAAGAAGAGATTGGACAGTTGTCATTCTCCAATCCCTTCCTAAACTATTGATCAAAAATATGAATAACTGAAGCCTCTGCTCAGTCTTGCTCATTTCTTTTATATTCCACCTTTTTTTCTATTTCACTCTTAGTTCATTCTCTTAACCCCGTTTTATCCTCAGAAAAGTTCTGGAGATGAATCGAATGGTTGCGATGATTAAACCAAGTCACCCAAGGACAAATGGAAACCAAGAACTCCACCATTCTAACGTAATACCAACTTTAACCTTCCCATACACCCGTTCACCTCCTTTGTAGGTTGATAGCTTGTGACCTTATAATCAGAGGCGGGATTTAGCTGGTTCTGACCGGTTCTGGAGAACCAGTAGCGGGAATTTTGAGTAGTTTGGACAACCGGCCAATCCCACCTCTGACTATCCCCGCCAACCCCATCTATTCTCTGCCTCGCATTGAGGCCCAGCTGATCATTGGCTGGGTCTTCTTGGGTTGTCCTGCATAGGAGAACGGAGCTGGAAAGCAGGTTAGTGGGGTGGGGAGGGAACGGGGATTTTGCAGTATCCTCCTTCCCCTGCCACGCCCACCAAGCCACACCCACAGAATCCATAGTAAAAAAAAATTGTATCCCACCACTGCTCATAATCAGGCATCATCCAGCCACAATCAACACCCAACATTTCACATCTCAAAAAACAAGGATGCCATTGTGCTGGTGAGACCTCCCACCGTCTCTTTCTTCTGGCTCTTGCACACGTCCAAATCATCTCCACCTCCAACTGTCCTTTGTCTTCGGGGGTGGGGGGTGTGCAGCTGCTCCTTTTCCAAAGTAGAACCCATTCATAAGTCCAGAGGAACAGCTGAAATTTTATTTTTTAAAAGCCCCCAGCATGCGCCCAGGGGTGCTGATTGTGGGGAAGCTAGAATGAAAACGCATTAAGGTAGCATTTGGTTGGTGCATTTTGAATTCTTTGTGTGCATTAAAATAAAGAATGTGACTTTTTTTTCTTCCCAAGATAAGGCTTAGTTTTTGGAGAGGGAAGGGGGGAAGGGGAGAATGGAGGGAGAAAAGATAGGAGGGAGGGAAGGGAAAGGAAAGGAAAGAAGGAAGGAAAGAAAGAAGGGAGGCAGGAAAGGAGAGAGGGAGGGAGGAAGGAAGGGGGTGAGAAGGGAGAGGGGGAAGAGGAAGAAAAGTAGGAAGGAAAGAAGGAAGGAAAGAAGGAAGAAGGGAGAGAAGGAGGGAAGGGGAAGGAAAAAAGGAAGGAAGGAAGGAAGGAAGGAAGGAAGGAAGGAAGGAAGGAAGGAAGGAAGGAAGGAAGGAAGGAAGGAAGGAAGGAAGGAAGGAAGGAAGGAAGGAAGGAAGGAAGGAAGAAAGAATAGAGGGAAGAAGGGAAGGAGGGAAGGGGAAGGAAAGAAAGAGAGAAGGATACTAGTAATAAGAACATGCAATTTTGCAAACATATTCCAGTGATGTACATACAATAATACATCCTCATTTTGAGTTCTGGCACCACCACACAATGCACCGTATTCTAATCCAAGGGAGGGAGAAAACTTAAGATGTAGGAAATTATATTTTAAATCACATTTAAAGCAATTCTGTAATTCTCCAAAACCTCAGAGCCCAAACTCTTCCCTTCTCCCTGCACCCCCGACCCCCACGTCTTGAGATCCATGGCAGGATCTGGTTGATGGTGAAGCATTGAGCAATATCTCCGGGTGGAGCACTTGAGACAAGAGAACAACATAGATTAGCCGGAACAATCGAGACCACAGGAGGAGGAAAAACAAACTGTAACGCGATTTTCCTTTCTTACTCACCGATTATCTCTTTTGGCTCTTTAGGATAATATCCAATGACCTGCCTGACTAACATCCAGTGGGGTCTCAAGGGAAAGAGTGGATTTGCGGCTCATTCCTGGTCTATTTGCACAAATCTAATAATGTAGTAAAATACTCTCTTGTAAAAAAAACAAAACTCCTACTTAAGAAGATTGGAAAGGAAAAAAGACAGAAAGAAACAATCATCCTTTTCTTTGGAAAGGAACACAGTTTCCTTCGTCTGTATTTCTCATCCTTCAGAGGGTGCTTTGGTAGAATAGAATAGAGAATAGAATAGAATTCTTTATTGGCCAAGTGTGGTTGGACACCCAAGGAATTTGTCTTTGGTGCAAATGCTCTCAGTGTACATAAAAGAAAAGATACATTCATCAAGAGTCAAGAATCATCAGGTAAAAACACTTAATGATAGCCAGAGGGTACAATAAGAAATTAAATCATACTGGGAAACAGTCAATATAAACAGTAAGGTTACAAGACACAAAGTTACAGTCCACACAGTCACAAGTGGGAGGGGATGGGTGAGAAGGAGTGGTGAGAAGGTTAATAGTGATAGTAATACAGACTTTGTAAATAGTTGGACGGTGTTGAGGGAATTATTTGTTTAGAAAGGAGAACAGTTAAGGCTACAGTTTTTCACGCTAAAAAGGTAGGTGGTTTTCCCCCTACAGAGGAAGCCAGCTCAGTTCTGGCAAAGGTCCTTGTTGTCACATCTAAGGACACCTTATCTTAACAAAGTATGTGTGGTACCTTTTAATGGGACTTAAGTTTAACAGAATAACTATAGCTGGAAGGGACCTCGAAGGGTCTTCTAGTCCACCCCACTTTCTCAAGCAGGAGACATCTGCAGAGAGAGTTTCCACTGTTCAGAGATATCAATCATTTCTTCTGCTTTCTTTGTAGAGTGAGTCCAACTTTCGGGCAACTCCAGATGTTGCAGGCCTCATCAAGGGATGTCATTTCTCTCTGAAAATACCACCTCAGTCCCTACTCGAGGATCTGCCACCTCTGATAACCATCTTCTAGAAATTCCCAACACTCCCACAATGTCGTATTTATTTGCTGTGAGTGTCATTTGGAAATGTCCAGGAAGAAAATGCCCCCACTCACCTGTAGAATTGGGGGAAAGGTAGCAGAAACAGCCGGGCTCTGTTGCTGAGGTGGGAGGTCTATATACAGGGAATGGCAGGAAGGAAAGATGAGATTGGGTTGCAACTCCAGCTGTTCCTCCATACGCAGATGTGTCCCTTGGGATCTCCCCTTTGCCTGCGTGGTGGGTGGCCAAGTAGGATACAGGCTCAGCCTCTGACTCATGACCTTCATCTTAGGGTATGGAAGGAGTGATGGACGATCCTTGAAGGAGCATCCTTTTCTCATGGCTGCCCTATCCTCCGGCAGCAGGCAGGAAGACTTCATACAACTCAAAGCCTATGGTTAGGTTGTTTCCTTCCTAGCAATTTATAACAGCTTTTAATGTTATTTGACCATGGCTGCCACTATGGCTGTCAAAAGGACAGAGAAGTGGCTGGATGGCTCAGGAAGAAGTCATTGGTGAGGAAACAGCCTCATCTAATCACTTTTGAGCAATGCTGTTCTCTGATCATCAGAGGTAGTGGAGCTGAGGGCCTTCAGAGGTGGATGAAATGGCAGTGGAGAGGAGGAGAAGGAGGAGGAGAGGAGGAAGAAGAGGAAGAAGAAGAAGAAGAAGAAGAAGAAGAAGAAGAAGAAGAAGAAGAAGAAGAAGAGAAGAAGAAGAAGAAGAAGAAGAAGAAGAAGAAGAAGAAGAAGAAGAAGAAGAGAATCATCTAGTTGGTTATGAAATGTTCTCAACCAAGCTCAGAGAGCATCAAGGACTCACAGTTCAACCCTGAGCTACAAATATTTTTTTGGCAAACAAAGGACTCTTGGCTTGATCAATATCAACTCAATAGAGGAGGAGGAGGAGGAGGAGGAGGAGGAGGAGGAGGAGGAGGAGGAGGAGGAGGAGGAGGAGGAGGAGGAGGAGGAGGAGGAGGAGGAGGAGGAGGAGGAGAGAATGTTTAGATGTTGGCAGCTTCTCTTCTTGGAGACAAATATGGCCAGCATAGGATTAGGTTGTGAGCTTAATAACCTCATATCATAGGAGTTTCCCCAACCTTTTAGGAAACTACTTGGATGGTCTGAGCTAGGAGTTAGAAGACGACGTTGGATCTGGAACTACAAAAAAAAAAAAAAAAGTTAAGAGCCAAATTGTAGGCCTGGGTTTATGTATACGCTGTTGGCCAGTTTAAGCAAACAAATGGATGGATGGATGGATGGATGGATGGATGGATGGATGGATGGATGGATCTGAACTTTGGTTAGGAAGCCATTTTCAAATTAGGTTTATTTATTCAACCAATTTACATGAACATCCACCTGCCAGAAGGAACTCTGCATGAATTGTAGCTGTCGTGAGTTTGAGGCTTTCGTACCTACTTTGTGGCAAACTAAACTTTCCCAGGAATTTCCCAGGCCAAATTGCTTGGTTAAAATAAACCAGGTTGTCCCTGCTGCTATGGGTTGAGTAAGAAGGGGAGGAGAAATGCCAACTCCACCCAGAGGGGTGTTTTGTAAATTGGGCGACAAAACGCTGGCTGGATCATACAGAATAAGACCACATTATAAGTGGATCATAGGTTATACATTTAAACTAGAATGGCATCCCCTAGAAAACCTATGTTGATCTCAAAACATGGTGCAACCTGAGGTCTGATTTGTCTTGGATGAAAGACCATCCAGGTTAGAGTGGAAAGTTCAGAAAAACTTCCTGAACAAATAGTTAGTAGTGGAAATTCTTCCACTTTGTTGCCAAGATAACTGGACGGCGGAGCCCCATTGGTCACCCAAACTAATCAAGGCTCATTTGAAAGAGACTTTAACTTTTAATATGGAATATGCGGGAGACAACAGTGGTTCCCTGAGTGGCAAAACTTTCCTGTCTCCTAGACTGTCAGTCCTCCAGGAGCCAGTGAACCAAGCCCTCCTAAAACCATGAGGACTATCAACTTGAAGGTGCAGTAAAGGTGGGGTCCTGAGGACAGCGCCAACCAGCCTATATGTGGGCCCAGATTTGCATTATTCCCACCATAATCCTGGCCTAATTTTGCCCTTTCCTGCCCATTCCTCTTTCCTCCAGTTGTCCCTTGTCTCTATTTCCCCCCCTTCACGATTCAAGAAACGATCTAAAATGGCAACAGATAAAACGAAAGGTTATTGGCATAGGCTTTTCTTGCCAACCAAATCCATTTGAAAACAGGTGTTTATTGTATTGCTTTTAAAGGTAAAAGACACAGGTCAACTCATATACCAAGAAAAAAGGCCTCTTTTTAGAGCAAGAATAAGATATTGCTTTTTATGGTAGGTTAAGGCTTTTTTTAAAAAAAAAATTAAAAAGAGCACGTCTTGCTATTATTGTAAAGCTACCCTCCGGATCGCAAATCCATTCATGTGGTCAGTGGTTTAATTAATGGCTAGAATAAGGGCCCTAAGCCAGGAGCAGAGCCAGTTTTTGAAAAGAAAAAAAAAGGCACTGGAACAGATGTTTTCTCTCTAAAGCGAAGGCACATCGTTGATCCGGATTGCAAATCAAAAGCTGGAGGTTGAGGGAGAGAAACGGTGTGAAAAGTTCACTCCCAGGTGTCCCAAATTCAACTTCTGCAGAAAAGAACACCCTACGTTCCGATTTTGTTCTATAGGTAAAATCGGGACTTCTGCCACGCCTGGAACAGGTTTCCATTGCAAACAAACCGCCTTCCTTTTGAGAGCCATAGCATTAAAGCGCTATTTTAAAAAAAAAATTAAAAAAATTCCAGAGATCATCCAGTCGGGCCCGTTCCAAATGCCAGAGGCCGCAGGAATGGCGCAAAAAATAAGAATAATAATAATAATAAAATCAATGCATAGACAGGAGGGTGAAATATGGGGAAATGCTGTAGTTACCCCAAACGCCCTGGAGAATTTGGAATCGTTCTTCTACTGTTTGCTGGTTTACTTGGGGAAACTGTCCTCCCCCGTGGGATCCACTTCCGACCCGCCTTTTCAACCCAGGATCGCCTGATTTAAGCGGGTTTACTGTACTCAGAAGGAAGTTCCGAGGCAAGTGGGCAACTTACAAGGCCGGAAATTCTCGGGCGGTTAAAAGCCCGAAATCTCGAATCGGTTGATTTGGCGGCGCGATCCGCAAAGTCATTGAGCCGCCTTGGGTCGCCTCCTTCTTGCCCAAGCAGAATCACTGCGAAATTCAGGGGCCGAACGGACGGCGGGTGAAGTCCTGAAGATCAAGAGAGAGAGAAAAAAAACACAAAACTTGGCAAGTGACGGGTCGGGCTTGCACGTGGGAACCCCGCTCTTCCAGCGGGGAGACGGACCTTCGCTAGACGGGATGCGTCTTTTTCGGGGCTGAGCCAAGGGGGGAGGCCGGAGCTGCAGCGCTCTAGAAGTGGAAAACCGTCTCCGGGAAGCGGAGGGGCAGGTAGGACAGGAAAGGGATGCCCAGCTGGTAGAACCGGTCGGGGAAGTGGGAATCCAGCACCAACGAGGCGTTGAAAGCCGGGCGCGCTTCGCTGCTCTCGCCAGGCCCGCCGCTGCCCACCAGCTGGTCCAGTTTGGAGCCGGCCGCGCTGGGCTCGCCTTTGGCCGGCGCCGCCAGGACTTTCCGCGCCAGGATGCTCTCGATGCTGAAGCTGCGAGGCTTGGCCGAGCCCCTCGGGGGTCGGAGCGGGTCGGCCCGGCTGGCAGCCGGCGCAGCAGCAGCAGGAGCAGCCCGCGGGGGCGCCTCGGGGCTTTGGAGAAGCCTGGCGGCCGAAGGCGCCCAGAAGCGCGCGGCGGCGGGACCCTCTCCAAGGCCGGGCGCGCGATCCTCGGGGCGCGGTGGGGAGAAGCCAACGGGGACCTCCGGAGGGGCGGCTCGGCCGGGCCCGGCTTGGAAGCTCGCTCTCCCGCCTCCGGGGCCTCCAACCGGCTCCGCGCGTTCTCTTCTTCCTCCTCCTCCTCCTCCTCCTCTTCCTCCTCCTCCTCTTGCTCCCGGCGTCCGGGACTCGGCTTCGGCTCCTCCTTTGCGCCGGGCTGGAGGAGGAGGAGGCGTGGGCGCTGCTGCTGGCCGCTGGGGGGGTTGGAGAGGCGCCTCTTGGGGGCTTCTTCGGGGGCGCCCTCCCGGTCGAGCCCGGCCTCGTCCGCTGCCTGCGGCCCGCCGCGGGTTTTCCTCTTCCTCCGCCGGTAGTTGCCGTGCTCGAACATGTCGGTGCAGCGGGGATCCAGCGTCCAGTAGCTGCCCTTGCCCGGGTGGCCCTTCTCGCGGGGCACCTTGACGAAGCACTCGTTGAGCGAGAGGTTGTGGCGGATGGAGTTCTGCCAGCCCTGCTTGTTGTCGTGGTAGAAGGGGAAGCGCTCCATGATGAACTGGTAGATGCCGTTGAGCGTCACTTTCTGCTCCGGCGCCTGCTGGATGGCCATGGCGATCAGCGCGATGTAGCTGTAGGGCGGCTTCTGCGGGGATTCCTGCCTGGGTAGCACCCCCGCCGCCGCCGCAGTCGCCGCCGGGCCGAAGCCCAGCGCGCCCGACAGGGCTCCCCGCTCCGCCCCGTAGAGGTAAACCATCGGGCCGGGCAGCTGGCCGGGGTAGAGCTGGCTCATGGCAGAGCCGGAGTCAGGCCGGCGGCGCTCGGGAGCGAGGTGCAAAGGCCTGGCCGGAGCTGCTGCCGGAGCTGGGCTCGCTGGCGACAGCGCGCGCGTCCTGGCCTCTGGCTCGCCTGCTCTCCTTCTGCCCCAGCTGCATAGCGCGCGTTTCCCACCCCCACCCCAAGAAGTGGGAAGAAAAAAAAAACGAAGAGGAGGAAGAAGAAGAAGAGGAGGAGGAAGGAGGAGGAGGAGGGGGGAAGGCAATGTGCGATGCTTGTTGTAAGTTTGCGATGCTGTGTTGACTTAGGGCTGGAAAAGAAACGGGCTGCGATAAACAGCCGCGGAGCGCGCCGCAGCCCACCCACAGCAATTAACGTTTCCCTGCGAAGGCTGCAGCCCTTCCACGTGGCT
>NC_142000.1:22960127-22960730 GCF_049901715.1 Pseudonaja textilis
CAGATGTTTTGAAAAAGGGCTATAGCATGATTTTTGAAAAATCTTTAGGAGTGTCTATGGAGATTCTCGGTCATCCAGGTCATGGTTGTCACAAAGGTGCTTTTTGCAAAGGCAGCTGGATTTTGTTTTTCCTTGAGGTGGTTTTGCTTCTCATCCACTGAAGCTTCTTCAGTTCTGAGAGGTTAATTGTCCTCACCGTTAGGAAATTTCTCCTTCGTTCCAGGTTGCTTCCCTCCTTGATTAGCTTCCGTCCATTGGTTCTTGTCCTGCCTTCCGGTGCTTTGGAAAACAGGTTGACCCGCCCTCATCTTTGTGGCAACCCCTCAAATATCCTCAAGGGTTGTAGGAGTGGATGGGGAGAGAATAGGAGAGGGCAGAGGAAATTAGCATGTTCCCCAGGAAGAACATGTTCAGGAAGCACTGAGTTTGGGGGCAGGTGGCCTCGAAGTCAAGAGAAAGGTGAGGAGACAGATGGAGATGATGGAAGACAGAGCAGAGCGGAGGAAGCAAGCATGAGCTGAAGACTCCAAGCTAGACAAGGACTTACCTATCAACACCTCCCACTTTCCACTGGCTTGCATCACCTCATAGGTGCAGCGCATC
>NC_142000.1:22960830-22962935 GCF_049901715.1 Pseudonaja textilis
ACTCAAAAATTAAATAAAAAAAAAAGTTCTCACCCAACCGACAAACTCTTTCTCAGACTCTTTCTTCTGAGCCGCCCGGCTTCAGCAGCATGGGGCTGCCTCTCGCTGCTGGCAAGAAGAGCTTCACCCGGCTCTCCAGGATTTTGCGGTATCCCCGGAGTCCTCAGGGTACGCTCTTCACGATGGCTGCCCTACGGGACAGTGTAGGTCCGTTGGACCGGCCGGTAGCGGAGATATCGGCTGCAATCGAGGAGCTCGATTGCAAACCGTATCGCCACGGCGCAGGCTCCTCCCATCTCCCCTGGGCTGCAAGCTCTTTTTGAAAATCGCGCTCTTGGTGAGCGTGGGCGGCCTCGGCTGCTGTGCCTGTGGCTCGTTTCAGTGAATCAGCTCAAACAATATCAGTTTGAATTTCGCACTCTTTGCGAGCGCGGGGCGGCTGCGGCTACAGCGCCCTTGGTTTCTCTCTCTGTGACTACAGCTCTCTGAAATAACGCGTCTGGTTAGCCTTTGACCATCCCATCCTCGTCGCCAGTGTTGTAGAGCGATGGTAATGAAGAGGCATGAGACCAGAGCGTACAACTAACAGGCTTTATTGCAATGAATAAAGGGTTGTCGCGTCTGCTAGCTAACTCACAGACCAGCGGGCGACAACAGGCTGGCTCTGCCCGACAGCCGGCTTATATAGCCAGCTGTCAAACGGAGCCAACCAATGGGAGCTGCTGGTGCTCCCGCTCAAACAGCGGACCTGGTTGGGAACTCCAACCAGTTCCACAGACATAACAAGTAGGGTGTTGTTTTTAAAAGAATTGGCTTTGCCTTCGAAGGCAAAGGGAAGGCGGCGACAGGAGCGCCTGAAGCCGAATGTCTCCGCCGGGCTCCGGTTGCAGGGAGGAGCCCTGACTAGCCGCACATGGCTGCACCAAATGCCGTGGCGTTGCTCTAAACACCGTGGCAGCACAGGGAGAAGGGAAAGCAATGGTGACAGAAGGTTTCCTGATATGAAGTGCCCCACCAACGCCGAGGTCAACATCCAACCTGCCCGCCCGAGGATGCAAGGGGGATTAAGTCACCCCAAAAAGATGATCTAGCCATTTTGGGAATCAAAAAAATAAGGCCCGGCCTTATTTTGTGCAAAACATGGTAGATTGCAGAAAGGTAGATCTTCCTGCCTGCTTTGCCTCATTTTGGGTAAAAGTTTCTATTTTTTTATTTAAAAAATCAACAGGGTGTGATGTGAGTTAATTTTGTAAGTTTGCTTGCTAGCAAATTTTATGAGTTTGCTTACAAGCAAATTTTATGTGACAGACCCAGGCAGCAGATTGAAGATAGATCTCTAAGTGAAATCTATGATTCTGTGAGCAACTCAATCTGCCTGCCTGCTTTGCTTGATTTTGAGTAAAAGTTGTTCCTTTTTAAATGAAAAATTCAATATTTACATAAATATTTACAATATTTACATACAATCCACGCCCAGCCAGTCACATGACCACCAAGCCACACCCACAAATTAGACCATGCCCACAGAATCAGTTCTTAAGACATTTGAATCCTACCTCTGGATGAATCCACATGCCCAGGGGTGGTGAGGTGCCATTGGTCCCTGCTCCCCGATGGGGAGTGGTCTCTGCTCCTCCTGCAGGGTCTTTCCTGGTGTCTCAATGTTTGATAGGCTGGTGGTAGAATGCCTCCTAAAAGAAGCCTGGTTTTCCAACAGCAATTTTATCAATAGGCATATCGAATTACCACTTCCCACACCTTCTTAACTAATTTTTCATCAGAGTTCAACAGTGTCTTATCAAATGGTATTTGTCCTTTATAGAAGCCATATTTTTTCTATCTATGTCATATCTAGATTGTATTTGCAACTGAGGTCACCATGATAGTATAATGTCCCGTTCTTCAAGCTCTTGCTTTGATTTTAATTTGCCTTCAGTGTCTAAAATGTCTTTATATGTCATGATTTTTTCAAGCAAAGATGTCTAATTTCTTTTCATAAATACATAATCCCTGAGATTATGAGATCCCTGAGATTTTCTCATAAACAGACATTCTAAAGAAAGATATGAAAAATATCTCCTTTTTTGTAAGTTTTATTTGGATTT